>NC_134886.1:8995287-9000287 GCF_041734735.1 Babylonia areolata
CTGAACAGTGACAGTCGACCGTTTTGAAAGGTCATGAAGGGCTGCTTTGATGTTTGTCAGCTGCTGTTCGTTTCTGGTTGACTGGAGTCCCTGTAGGAGAGATCTGCAGTCAGTGAAGAAGGCTATCTTTGGTGGTGGGTTGACTGACGTCCTGAGGCCTTGTGCAGCATGGAGTAGTGCTGCTGTCTCCGCTCTGTAGTTCGAGGAGATTCTTCCTGTGGGGAAGGCTCCAGGGGTCAGTCTTCCATCTGTGTGCCTGATGAAGATGCCTGCTCCTCCATTCTTCACCGCTCCCTCCGAGGATCCGTCTGTGAAGACGTGCGTCCATTCGCTGGGGTTGTACCGAGTCTCAATCATCTCCAATGTCAGAGCTTTCAGCAGGGGAGGGGCTTGGCAGTCCTTTTGGTCGATGCCAGGGACTTTTGTGATGATTGAGACTCCTTCCAGTTGGTCGGCCGGTTCCTCGAAGTCGGGGAGTGTTTCCATCTCGGCAGGGGACGAGGGCAGCAGGTCTTCATGTTGGCGGTGCAGGGCCTTGGAGAGGTGGTTGAAGCTGGTCCGCTTCAGTCTGTTCTTTGTTGGGTGCTTCAGTTTTTCGTGCATTGGGTGAGTTGGCATGCGCAGGAGCTTCTCGCTGTGGATGAAGACTTTTTCCTCTCGTCTATCTTCGAGTGGGTGGAGGCCTGTGTGTTTCTCCATCGCCTGAACTGGAGGAAGGTTATTCAAGGTGTTGATGACACGTTCTGCAAAGTAGTTACTTCTAATAAGCAAACGGCTGTAGATTTTTAGGCAATGGAGACAAGAAGCATCGTAGATATGTCACCAGTTCCTATCCACAATGATGGCTCGAGGGAAGACAAAAAAAAAAAAAGAAGAAAAAAGACATCAACCAGACGCGTTGACGTGCGAACTTGACTTAATAAAAAAAAAAATAATAATAATAATGAGAAAAAAATCTGCTTAGATAGCACTTGATTTGATTTGATATAATATATGGATACTTATATAGCGCCTATCCTCGGTCGGAGACCAAGCTCTAAGCGCTTTCAAACTCAGGGTCATTTGCACAACAGGCTGCCTTCCTGGGCAAAGCCGACTGACGGCTGCCTTTGGGCGCTCATCATTCGTTTCCTGTGTCATTCAATCAGATTTCAGGCACGCACACATACACACTCAGACAGACACTTCTGTATCTTCAATACGAGGAGTCAATTTGTGAAGCAAAACAAATAAACAATACACGAGAATCACAGGTACTCAATATGAACAAAAAATATATGAAAGGCATAGAATCTTTAAATTGTAACCGAAACTAAAGCACACGCGCAATAAAAACAATCATACACTGACGCGATAATTACTGTTTACAGACATGCTTATAACATCATACTGTAATCAAACGTTATTAATTGGTGCATGATAGCAATATGCTATTCAACAATGATCTAATTTCAGGTGTCATATCACGCATGCACACACCTACACATTTTGTGGAGTCATATTAGTCATAGTCATGATTGTTTAATAACTGGATTCCTTTCTGAATGACGCTGCATTTAATCTTTTTTTTTCTTCTTCTTTTTCTTTTTTCTTTTTTTATATAGAATTCTATCATCCATCCACCATCCAACACCGCAAAACGAATTCTACAGACAAGACGTAGCGACAGTGAAGATTATCTCCAGCCTCGATAAAATCCTAGTTGTAAAAAAGACAACAAACAAACAAACAATAACAACAACAAAAGCACTAAGTGACGTGTAATATTATTTAGAATATAAAAAAATGATAAAAAATAAAATAATAAAAAACAGCGTAAGAAAAAGAACTGTGCATTAATTCCTACAACATGAGTGACGCCGGCAAAATGGGTAGAAGTTCACAGAAAAGTACGCGCGTACAATTTTGAAGAAATCTGGAACCAACCCAGGTAAGACAAACGATCGTTTGTGTTTTACATAATAATCAATATGTTTTTGTTTGTTTTTTCACAGCCGAAGAAAGAGCGTTCATTCTGTGATGCTGTTAGAGACTGTGTCACAGTAAGTCACAAAGTGCACACGTGAAGAGAGAGAGAGAGTGTGTGTGTATGTGTGTGAGCGTGCGTGCGTGTGTGTGTGTGTGTGTGTGTGTGTGTGTGTGTGAGCGCGCGTGTGTGCGCGCGTGCGTGCGTGTGTGTGTGTGTGTGGTGTGCGTAGAATGTGCGCGTGTATACGATGAGTCAGTGTGTGAATGTGTTTGCGACATTCCTTTTAGAAAGAAAATAAGCAGCAAGTAATATCACACACACGCACATTCACACACATTCACAAAAATGCACACACACACACACACACACACACACACACACACACACACACACATTCACAAACACACCCACCCACGCTAACACGCGCGCACGCACACACACACAATTACGAACAGTTTCATCTAAAATCAGATGGCTAGGCCTGTGATCGAGGGAGCTCAGTTTCAGTTTCAGTAGCTCAATGAGGCGTCACTGTGTTCGGACAAATCCATATACGCTACACCACATCTGCCAAGCAGATGCCTGACCAGCAGCGTAACCCAACGTGCTTAGTCAGGCCTTGAGAAAAAAAGGTAAATAAATAATAGATAAGCTTACATAAATAAATAAATAAATAATAATTATAATATAAAAAGATAGTAGTAGTAGTAATAATAATAATAATAATAATAAAACAATGATAATAAATAAATAAATAAATAAATAAATAGATAAATAAATAAATAAGACAACAATGATGATAAATAAGCAAATAAATGTAAAACATGAAGACACACATTCACACATACACCCACACATACATAACAGATATGCCCCAAACATGCAGTTTACAGATATGAAAGCACAGTCAAATACATATAAACGTACATGAGCTCCAACACACACACACACACACACACACACACACACACATTACCCTGCACCTCCTCTACCCCCCTCCTCCACACACTCATTTCTAGTCTACGTATCGAGGGAGTAGGTGTGTGTAGGGGGTGGATGGTGATATCACGTCACTCCTGAATATCCCACAACTCCACCCCCAACCCTCCCCTCTCCGATAACCGAAACAAACACAATCTTCAGACTGATTAAAACTCCACATGTGTGAATCTCCTTCCTTTCTTAAAAGCCTCCCAAATAAAAGACAGACCCAAGTTCACATGTGTCCATGTCGACTAATCTCTAAGTTGGGTTGTTTACTTTCCCCATGGTAACCCCGTCAGAGATTGTGATAATTAACAGGCTACCCGCCACATGGCCTCCATCAGTGAAGCGATCAAAACATGGCGGGTGAGGGGGGAACGGGTGGATGAGCCAAGTAAGAAAGGAAGTGGGTGGGGGAAGGGGAGTAAGTGAGGTGGGGAGCGATTGGTCAGAAGGGACAAAGGGCCCTGCCACGTGACTGGTGGATGGGGTAAAGGTGATTGTACCCCTCGCTTTCCCACCCCCTATATAAGAGAGAGACTTGCTGGGGTTTGGTACACTTTCCGTGGACTTCTACAGTTGTGGCTGAGACTGGAAAAATCTTTACCTTTGAATTCGACTTTGTGCGTGGTTGACAGTACCACACATCGTGTAGACGCCAATAGTTTAACTCCAATAGGTAGGGTTTGGTACACTTTCCGTGGACTTACAGAGTTGTGACTGAGGCTGGAAAAATCTTTAACCAGGCTATTGCTTTGAATTCGACTTCATGCGTGGTTGACACATCGTTGATTCCTTAACACTCTCTCGCTTGTTGAGGATTTGAAAGCACATCACCAAACAGGTTCCGTACGAAGCAACGATACTTGTTTTACCATCACCATCATCGTCGTATTCAGCGATTTCTGACTGCACAAAATATACAGCATTTACAGAGACGTGTAAGTTATCCACACCAACATACCATGGCATCACAACTGACTAGTATTGGGCGGCAGGCGGTAGTTTCAGCTCGGCAGGCGCTTGACAGATCGACGTCCAGTTTTTCATGTGAATACGGCGGTAGCGGCTCTCTCTTGGGAGGACGCTTGAGTGTAGAATTGCAGGAAAATCAGCTTCAAGCTGCGATCAAGAGTGAGTACTTTGGGGTGGTGTTTGGTGTGGGCAAGTGTGGTGAGGTGTGTGTGTGTGTGTGTGCGTGTTTGTGTGTGTGTGTGTGTCTGTGTGTGTCTGTGCGCGTGTGGGGGGGGGGTGGATGTGTGTGTGTGGGAGGGATGTGTTGTTTTGCTGCGTTGTACTGTGTTGTTTTGAGCTGTTCTGTGCTGTTGTTTTGTGCTGTGTTGTACTGTCCTGTTCTGTACCATGCTGTGTTGTGCAGAGCTGTTGTGATGTGATGTTCTGTGTTACATTGTGCTGTGTTGTGTTGTGTTCTGTTGTATTGTGCTCTATTTAATTTTGTCGCAAAGAATTAATGAGATTCATCTTTTCCGATGACTGAGTAGACAGTGCGTCGCCACCGTGCAACAGCAGTATTTTTTTTAATTTTTAACTTGAATATATATATATATCATAAACTGACCATTATACTTTTTACTGTCAAAGAGGATTCTTCTCTTTCTCTCTCTCTTGCTCTCTCTGTACCAACAAACAGCATTGTACTTCCATACCTTCGCAATGTGTGATTCTCGTGTGTATTTTGTCAGTGTGCTGTCAATGTCTCTGTCTTTCTTTCTGTCGCTGTTTGTCTGTCAGTCTGCCGTCTGTCTCCCTGTTTGTGTGTGTGTCTGTCTCCTCTATATTTCTTTGTCCGTTCATGTCTTTGTCTCTCACTGGCGATGTATTTTTTGTTTCTCGTTGTTCACGCAACTAAAACTGTTTTGTATCACCTTCTGACTCAAGTCTACTTGTCTCAATGTCTGTGTGTCTGCCTCTCTCTCTCTCTCTCTCTCTGAACCACACACACTCGCGCACACAACACACACACAGACACACACACAGACACAAATCAAATCAAATCAAATCAAAAACACTTTATTAATCCACATGG
>NC_134886.1:9002787-9017787 GCF_041734735.1 Babylonia areolata
ACTGACGGCTGCCATTGGGCGCTCATCATTCGTTTCCTGTGTCATTCAATCAGATTTCAGGCACGCACGCATACACACTCAGACAAACATGTAACATTTAACATTTTACGTGTATGACCGTTTTGTTTATTTACCCCACCATGTAGGCAGCCATACTCCCGTTTTCGGGGGTGTGAACGCTGGGTATGTTCTTGTTTACATAACCCACCAAACGCTGACATGGATTACAGGATCTTTAACGTGTGTATTTGATCTTTTGCGTGCCGTATACACACGAAGGGGGTTCAGGCACCGGCAGATCTGCACGTGTTGACCTAGGAGATCGGATAAATCTCCATCCTTTACCCACAAGGCGCCGTTACCGAGATTCGAACACGGGGCCCTCAGATTGAAAGTCCAACGCTTTAACCATTCGGCTGTTTCATCTTACACATAATTATATATATATATATATATATATATATATATATATATAATATAGTATTCTAAAATTCATGTCCATGCAGGTACTGTTCACGTTAGAAAATACGGAGATTTTCTTGGTGAAGCCCTGAAGACTGACTTACAAGACTAAGAGCTTAAAATTCGAAAAAGAAATATCAGAAGTGGATAGTTTTAAAATGTTAAGTAACTTTGATTTCTTGACCCGCCTGTAGCAAGATAGTGGTGAGAGAAGTCTCCGACTCGAGTCGGATGATGAACTCTCGTGTGTCATGTACAGCGATAGAGCGAACGTTGAATCTGTGAAGGATTCCGACTTGTTCACAGTTACGCATGTATATCACGATTATCACTTAATGAATAGCGCAGCCATTTTGACTTTGGAAGGTTTTTAAAAATGAAGGCCCAACAAGAGGTTTTGGTTTTTTCGTGGGTCAGGCATCTGTTAGTTTTTTGTGTGTTTTTTTTACGTGGGATATAGGCCTTTGATACCTCATTGAAACTGGCACTTAAACTTGACAACCATTTGTGCTGGATTTGTGTGTGTGTGTGTGTATGTGTGTGTGTGTGTGTGTGTGTGGTGTGTGTGTGTGTGTGTGTTCAGATCCTTCACTGTGGATAAGAACGATAATAGACCCGCTCGACCCAGAGTCAGCACATTTGATTATGAAACAGCAAGACTAAAATGAATGTTCAAAAATAGATAACTAGCCTAAAATGCAGTTGGGGAGTGTCAAATATTAAGCAGCAGACGAGTCGAAGAACATCAACACATTTAATTTAAAAACTCTACGATCGGTCAAAAAATAACGATCGACGATTAATGCCATTCAATAAACAGATTTAGACAAAAGAATAACGTCCACACCTCCAAGCACACACACTGGCTTCAACCCAAATTCCGGTGCAGCAGTTCATTCGTACCCCCGCTAGTTTTTACCCGAGGGTCTAATCAGGTTAGGTCGTATCAACGGTGTATAAACATTGACAAGTCCCAACTGTTCCCCCCTCCCTCACAATCCCCCTCCCCCCTCCACCCCCATCCCCCTCCAATGCCATATGGACATCATTCTGGGAAATGAGTAAATTTAGCACAGATAGAATTCCCCCCAGATAGCACAGATAGAGACTCAGAACTCAGAACACAAACCGTTTTTTATTCAAGGAATAAGATTTTAGTTTTACGCGTGACCTGTTCTTCCTGTTTGTCCTTACTAATATATATATATATATATATATATATATATATATATATATATATATATATATATATGATAGTCATGTCCGACTATGACCATCAGAACAGCAGAGGAGGCAACTGCTGTTCCGACTGTTTGGACTAGAATTTGATTATAGTGGTGTCTTGCCCGAGTAACATCCCCACTCTCTCGGCCAAGAGGGTTTTAGGACAGTCGGCGTTGGGATGGTTCCCAAAGGCCAACTAGCCCACAAGGCTGCAGCACTAAGAGCCAGTGCAATTTTGCCTCCTAGTTTGAGAGTCATAGTCCTTCACAAACAACTAAGCTGTAAATGGTTTCCCATTGACTGGAGAAACCATTGATAATACAGCTCTCACTTTGCTGTTGGCCCAAATGTAAAACTTCCGTCAGTCTGTGATATAAGCCAAGTGTTGGGCCCTTACTAATGTACACCCATTACAACAGCACACGCTTACGTTTGAAGGAATGGTGAGAAAGAAACAATTCTAGTGCAGAAGAACAAATGTGATGAAGAATGCACAGAGAGAGAGAGAGACGGAGAGACGAGACGAGACGAGACGAAACGAATTTTTATTTCACGAGGGTAGTGGAGTAAGCACAGCTGCTTTTTTACATCCAGCCCTCAAGGGCCAAGAAGAAAAGGGAAAAAAGCAAAGGCAACACACACACACACACACACACACACACACACACACACACACACACACACAATTACATATGAAAATAACAGGCATAAATAAAAGCATGTACATTACGTAATTAAGCACGACACGACAGACTATCATTGAAAAGATCAAATCATTAAGGAGAAAAAAAGGAGAGATAAACAGAGATGGAGAGAGAGAGAACGAACGAACGAACGAACGAACGAATCTTTTTTTTATTGAAGGAAAAAAGGGAAAAAAAGCACAACAATGGCTTGTTTTCATCCTGCCCTCATGAAAAGGGAAAACATAACAAATACTCAATACAAAAGCATGACATTGCATGCATAAATTTCCATTCTGTCCCACGAAAAAGACGAACAACATAAGTACATGTACAATTAATACTTCGAACAGAAACAAGAGAAGAAAGAAGGAAGAGACAAGGAGAGAGAGAGAGAGACAGACAAAAGAGACACACAGAGAGGGGGGAAGTGGGGAGGGGAGAGAGTGAGAAACAGATATACACAGACAGACAGGATGACATACGGAGTGTGAGAGTGGGAAAGGTCAAGACATTGTATATGCAAATTCTTTCATGAGTTCTGAATGGTACGGTTTTATTTTTAATACATTGACTAGTTTGGAGAGAGAGAGAGAGAGAGAGAGAGAGGTGGGGGGGGGGTATACTGTATATACATAATGTTCCTGTTCCTCCTTTCCTAGACAAAATCCTGAAGCAGGTGGAGGAAGTGAAGAACACCCTGGTCAGGGAAAGAGTGGAGTCCGGAGATCTGGAGCTGAACGAGTAAGTCACTGTGGAAAATACTGTTCAGTCTGTTTGTTTGTTTGTCATTTCTCCCTTGCAATGAAAGTTCTTTTCTTTGGACTAGCAGATTTCACACTTTTTGTTCAGAAAATGACCCAGGTTTTGGAAAAAAAAAATATTTAAGCTTGTCTCTCTCTACTGAAAAAAAAAGGAAAAAAAAAAGGAAACTGTCATTTATGTCAAGAGATTATTTCACAGTAGTGATATGTTCCACGTGGGTGGCTGGACTACAAGCAATCAAGAACAAGAACCAGGTTGAGTAATGATATGCTTTGCCCTTTTTCTTACAGACGATGTGAAAAGACGAACCGACTGTGTGATGCGGTGGAGGCCATGTTCCTACACGGCCTGGTGAGACGGGAAGGAGGAGAGGAGGTCAGTGGAATCTGTTCCTGTGCTGTTGTCAGAGTTTTTTTGTTTTTTTTGGTTTGTGTGTGTGTGTGTGTGTGTGTGTCGCGCGCGCGCGCGCGCTTAGAGTTGGCTTCATCAAGATTTTGCGCCTTGTAAAATAGTAGTAGTAGTAGTATTTTTATGTATTTATCCATTATTTTTTTATTATTTTTTTATACGCTGCTGGTCAGGCATCTGCTTGGCAGATGTGGTGTAGCGTATATGGATTTGACCGAACGTAGTGACGCCTCCTTGAGCTACTGATACTGTCAGAATCGGTTCATGTCTATGTTCATTTACTCGTTGAAATTTGTTTTTTGTTTTAAAAAGTTTCGGTCAATCGATGACAAGTTTAGGAGCCTGGAACACACAGTGTGGAGAAATTTATCTCCAGGTTCGTCATAAGAGAAAAAAAAGAAAGCCTGTTTTGAGAAACGTTATGACTGCTACCACCACCACTACTGCTATTACTACTACTGTGGAACTTTTTGACCGTTTCGAACCATTATTGATGGGCATGGGATGGTTACTTTGTAGCATCACTTTTGTATATTATGTGTGAACATTGGTGGTCTTTACATAATACTGTTTCTAGGTTCTTCCTCAATTTAAACATGTATATTTTGGTGACTTGTTGTTGAGGTGACGTTGTTGTTAATTTTTTTTAAAAATTTTTAACGCTTATAGTTGACTTCATCAATTTTTTGCGCCTTATACATATTATCATTAGTAGTAGTAGTTTTTTTCTTATGTATTTATCTTCTTTTTTTCTCAAGGCCTGACAAAGCGCGTTGGGTTACGCTGCTGGTCAGGCATCTGCTTGGCAGATGTGGTGTAGCGTATATGGATTTGTCCGAACGCAGTGACGCCTCCTTGAGCTACTGAAACTGAAACTGTTGTTGATGACGTGATGTTGCAACTGACGTGTTGTAGACGTTGTTGTCGTATTGTAGACGTGACGTTTTTGTGACATGCATGCTGTAGACGTGGTGTTTTGTTGAGATGCTGTAGACGTGATGTTTTGTTGACGTGTTGTTGACGTACGTTATTGTTGACGTGGCGTTGTTGTTGACGTGATGTGGACGTGACGTTGTTGTGACATGCATGCTGTAGATGTGGTGTTTTGCTGATATGCTGTAGACGTGGTGTTTTGTTGACGTGCTGTTGACGTACGCTAATGCTGACGTGACGTTGTTGTTGACATGTTGTAGACGTGACGTTGTTGTTGACATGACGTTCTTGTTGACGTAATGTTGTCGATGTGTCGCTGACGTGATGTCTTTGATGTGTTGTTGACGTTGTTTTTCACGTGTTGACGTGCTGTTGAAGTGACCTAGTTCTTGACGAGCTGTAAACGTTCCGCTGTTGTTGAAGTGCCGTTGTCGCTGGAAGCGTTGTTGAAGTGACCTTTTTTTTTTTCTTTTTTTTTTTTTTTGACGTGCTGTAGAAGTGACCGTGTTGTTGTTGACGTGTTGTTGACGTGCTGCTGTTGTTGTTGACGCCGCGTGCAGGGCATCTGGCAGGTGCTGGTGGAGTGCACGCCAGAAAGAGTCCTCCGGGATCTGGCAGTGGCTCAGGGCAACTGTCCTGTGGGACAGATCAGGGTGAGTCAGTTGTGCAGCTTGCTGTGCATTGAAATGAACGCGCAGTGAATGATAACGTGGCCTGGTGGCCTGGTGGTGGTAATGTAATGCGTCCGCCTGGGAAGCGAGAGAATCTTTGAGATGCAGGATCGAATCCCACGCTTCTTGTAGTAGAATTTTCTCCCATTCTGCAAGGCTTTGAACGTGGTCTGGATGCTCGTCGTGTGTGTGTGTGTGTGTGTGTGTGTGTGTGTGTGTGATGTTATTATCAATGGCGGTGGTGATCGTTACCACCGAAATCACCATCATTATTAAATATTTATATGTATTGGTTATGAATTCTGGAACCATTACTGACGTGATGATGATGACGATGCTGATAATGATGATGATGACGACGACGATGATGACGATGATGATGATGACGTTGATGATGATGATGCTGATAATTATGTTGTTGATGATGATGATGATGACGACGATGCTGATAATGATGATGATGATGACGACGATGATGATGATGTACAGGCATACGTCAGGGATGTACTCAACACGCCCTGTACGCCCTTAAGCCTGGCCAACGTTTTCAGGGAGGAGGAGTCTGTCAAACGGTGAGCTCCACACACACACACTCACACTACACACACACACACACACACACACACACACACACACACACACACACACGTGATAATACGATGATAATGGTACTGTTGTTGCTACCTTTTCGTGACTACTACTACAACTGCTGCTGCTGCTTCCCCTCACCCTCCTCCTCCTCCAGCTACTACTGCTACTACAATTACTTCTACGACTACAACGACAAATGACACGTCTCTCCAGCGCATCAATGGAAAGTCACTATGTTTAAAGTAAAGTGGTGAGACAGCTACCTGTTGAAAGCAGACTTCACTGTTTTGACAATGCCGCAATGTCACTGACCTTACCCCTGTTTTGACAATGCCACAATGTCACTGACCTTACCCCTGTTTTGACAATGTCACTTACCTTACCCCTGTTCTGACAATGCCACTGACCTTACCCCTGTTTTGACAATGTCACTGACCTTACCCCTGTTTTGACAATGCCGCAATGTCACTGACCTTACCCCTGTTTTGACAATGCCGCAATGTCACTGACCTTACCCCTGTTTTGACGATGTCACTGACCTTACCCCTGTTTTGACAATGCCACTGACCTTACCCCTGTTTTGACAATGTCACTGACCTTACCCCTGTTTTGACAATGCCGCAATGTCACTGACCTTACCCCTGTTTTGACAATGCCACTGACCTTACCCCTGTTTTGACAATGCCACAATGTCACTGACCTTACCTCTGTTTTGACAATGCCACAATGTCACTGACCTTACCTCTGTTTTGACAATGTCACTGACCTTACCTCTGTTTTGACAGTGTCACTGACCCCTGTTTTGACAATGTCACTGACCTTACCTCTGTTTTGACAATGTCACTGACCTTATCTCTGTTTTGACAGTGTCACTGACCCCTGTTTTGACAATGTGACTGACCTTTGTTCTAACAATGTCACTGACCCGTTTTGAAAATGTCACTGACCTCTGTTTTGACAATATCACTGAACCCTGTTTTGACAATGTTACTGACCGCTGTTTTAACAATGTGAGTGACCTCTGTTTTGACAATGCCACTGACCCCTGTTTTGACAATGTCACTGACCCCTGTTTTGACAACGTCACTGACCTCATTGCCCCGTGTGGCGCCACCTGCAGGGTTCTGAAGAGAGAGTACAAAGGGCACGCTATGATGCGAGATGATGACAGGCGGGAAAGGCTGCTGGCGGCGCTGGATGGTGAGTGGTGCTTTAGTTTTTATAGGCTACTGTCGCGTGGTTACGTGTGGTGTGTTTTGTAATGTCGTGGTGTGGAGTGGGGTGTTGTGGTGTGTTATGTAATGTCGTGGTGTGGTGTGGATGTTGTGGTGTGTTTTGTAATGTCGTGGTGTGGTGTGGGGTGTTGTGGTGTGTTATGTAATGTCATGGTGTGGTGTGGATGTTGTGGTGTGTTTTGTAATGTCGTGGTGTGGAGTGGGGTGTTGTGGTGTGTTATGTAATGTCGTGGTGTGGGGTGTTGTGGTGTGTTATGTAATGTCGTGGGGTGTTGTGGATGTTGTGTGTTTTGTAATGTCATGGTGTGGTGTGGATGTTGTGGTGTGTTTTGTAATGTCGTGGTGTGGAGTGGGGTGTTGTGGTGTGTTATGTAATGTCGTGGTGTGGGGTGTTGTGGTGTGTTATGTAATGTCGTGGTGTGGGGTGTTGTGGTGTGTTATGTAATGTCGTGGTGTGGAGTGGGGTGTTGTGGTGTGTTTTGTAATGTCGTGGGGTGTTGTGGATGTTGTGTGTTTTGTAATGTCATGGTGTGGTGTGGGGTGTTGTGGTGTGTTTTGTAATGTCGTGGGGTGTTGTGGATGTTGTGTGTTTTGTAATGTCATGGTGTGGTGTGGGGTGTTGTGGTGTGTTTTGTAATGTCGTGGTGTGGTGTGGATGTTGTGGTGTGTTTTGTAATGTCGTGGTGTGGTGTGGATGTTGTGGTGTGTTTTGTAATGTCATGGTGTGGTGTGGATATTGTGTGTTTTGTAATGTCTTGGTGTGGTGTGGATGTTGTGGTGTGTTTTGTAATGTCGTGGTGTGGTGTGGATGTTGTGGTGTGTTTTGTAATGTCGTGGTGTGGAGTGGGGTGTTGTGGTGTGTTATGTAATGTCATGGTGTGGTGTGGATGTTGTGGTGTGTTTTGTAATGTCGTGGTGTGGTGTGGATGTTGTGGTGTGTTTTGTAATGTCATGGTGTGGTGTGGATGTTGTGGTGTGTTTTGTAATGTCATGGTGTGGTGTGGATGTTGTGGTGTGTTTTGTAATGTCGTGGGGTGTTGTGGTATGTTATATAATGTCATGGTGTGGTGTGGATGTTGTGGTGTGTTTTGTAATGTCATGGTGTGGTGTGGGGTGTTGTGGTGTGCTTTGTAATGTCGTGGTGTGGAGTGGGGTGTTGTGGTGTGTTTTGTAATGTCGTGGTGTGGTGTGGGGTGTTGTGGTGTGTTTTGTAATGTCGTGGTGTGGTGTGGATGTTGTGGTGTGTTTTGTAATGTCGTGGTGTGGAGTGGGGTGTTGTGGTGTGTTTTGTAATGTCATGGTGTGGTGTGGATATTGTGTGTTTTGTAATGTCTTGGTGTGGTGTGGATGTTGTGGTGTGTTTTGTAATGTCGTGGTGTGGTGTGGATGTTGTGGTGTGTTTTGTAATGTCATGGTGTGGTGTGGATGTTGTGGTGTGTTTTGTAATGTCATGGTGTGGTGTGGATGTTGTGGTGTGTTTTGTAATGTCGTGGGGTGTTGTGGTGTGTTATGTAATGTCATGGTGTGGTGTGGATGTTGTGGTGTGTTTTGTAATGTCATGGTGTGGTGTGGGGTGTTGTGGTGTGTTTTGTAATGTCATGGTGTGGTGTTGATGTTGTGTTGTGCTTTGTAATGTCGTGGTGTGGTGTGGATGTTGTGGTGTGTTTTGTAATGTCATGGTGTGGTGTGGATGTTGTGGTGTGTTTTGTAATGTCGTGGTGTGGTGTGGATGTTGTGGTGTGTTTTGTAATGTCGTGGGGTGTTGTGGTGTGTTATGTAATGTCATGGTGTGGTGTGGATGTTGTGGTGTGTTTTGTAATGTCATGGTGTGGTGTGGGGTGTTGTGGTGTGCTTTGTAATGTCGTGGTGTGGAGTGGGGTGTTGTGGTGTGTTTTGTAATGTCATGGTGTGGTGTGGATGTTGTGGTGTGTTTTGTAATGTCGTGGTGTGGTGTGGATGTTGTGTGTTTTGTAATGTCGTGGTGTGGTGTGGTGTGTTGTGTGTTTTGCAACGTTGTGTTGTGGTGTGGTGTGTTGTGGTGTGCTTTGTAATGTCGTGGGGTGGTGTGGAGTGTTGTGGTGTGCTTTGTAATGTCGTGGGGCGGTGTGGTGTGATGTGGAGTGTTGTGGTGTGTCCTGTAATGCCGTGGTGTGGTATGTAGTCTTAAGGTGTGCTTTGTCATGTCGTGGGGTGGTGTGGGGTGTTTTGTAATGCCGTGGTGTGGTGTGTGTGTTGTGTTTTGTTACATCGTGGTGGAGTGTGGTGTGTTGTGGTGTGTTTTGTAATGTGGTGGTGTGAAGTGGAGTGTTGTGGTGTGTTTTGTAATGTGGTGGTGTGAAGTGGAGTGTTTTGGAGTGTTTTGTAATGCCGTGGGGTGGTTTGGAGTGTTTTGGAGTGTTTTGTAATGAACAACTCTTCTGTTGCTGCCGTTGGTTCTTTTCTACGTGCGGTTTGCGCACGAGACCTCATTTATCGTCACACCCTGAAAATTACGTCATGATGAATAAAGACTCTTTTTTGTGTGCTGTCATGTTCATTGTATTTGGGTTCACCGAGTTGACGCATTTGAAATTAAGGGACCGGTGAAGAGTTTCGTGCTTACATGACTTAAGAGGCGCGTCACATGATCTGTGCTCTAGAAGCTGATTGACAAGACGATCGAGAGAGCAGAAGGGCGAAACAGATTATTTATTTTTCGACGTTTTGCCTCATATTTAGTTTTATTATTATTATTACTATTATTGTGCATACGATGTCACTTCATTGCACAGAGTTTGTTCGTAGCAATGGAGGATATCAACTTAAATAATTAAGAACTGGAGGACAACACATATTTGCTGCTTTTGTCTATCTCTTTGTCGATCGCCTTTGGCACTGCTCGCGTTTTCAAGTAACAGATGAGCATGCGTAAGATCCAAGATGGCCGCGGAACTCTACAACTGTCTATTGAAACGAGCACACCGAATGGGCACGTGTTTCTCTGTTCTCCCCCCTTCATCCACCCAGTATGCAATAATCATGATTGAATATAAGACTTTTGTTGTGCTGTCTTCTTCTTCTTCTTCTGCGTTCACTCGTATGCACACGAGTGGGCTTTTTCGTGTATGACCGTTTTTACCCCGCCATGTAGGCAGCCATACTCCGTTTTGGGGGGTGTGCATGCTGGGTATGTTTTTGTTTGCATAACCCACCGAACGCTGACATGGATTACAGGATCTTTAACGTGCGTATTTGATCTTCTGCTTGCATATACACACGAAGGGGGTTCAGGCACTAAGCAGGTCTGCACATATGTTGACTTGGGAGATCGTAAAAATCTCAACCCTTTACCCACCAGGCGCCGTCGTCGTGATTGGAACCCGGGACCCTCAGATTGAAAGCCCAACGCTTTAACTACTCGGCTATTGCGCCCGTCAGTTGTGCTGTCAAGTTTATTGCATTTCAGTTCAGTCGAAATTTGGAACTGAATTGAAACGAACACACCAAATGACTGCGTGTTTCTCTACCGTTCACCCCCACCTGGCAATGGCATAAGAATAATCTCTCAAGGTTTAGACTGAGAGTAAGTGGACTAGAAAAAACTTCAAACATTAGCTTTTCAACGAATAAGATGTAAATGTTGTGTGTCCGTCGTGTGCGAGTAAGATGGAAGATTTCTTCTTCTTCGTTCATGGGCTGCAACCGTCCCACGTTCACTCGTACGTACACGAGTGGGATTTTACGTGTGTGACCGTTTTACTCTGCCATGTAGGCAGCCATATTCCGTTTTCGGGGGTGTGCATGCTGGGTATGTTTTTGTTTCCATAACCCACCGAACGCTGACATGGATCACAGGATCTTTAACGTGCGTATTTGATCTTCTGCTTGCGTATATACACGAAAGGGGTTCAGACACAAGCAAGTCTGCACATAATAGGTTGACCTGGGAGATCGTAAAAATCTCAACCCTTTACCCACCGGGCGCCGTTACCGAGAATCGAACCGGGGATCCTCGGATTGAAAATTCAACACTTTAACCACTCGGCTATTGCACCCGTCGCGTTGGATGGAAGACGAAAATCACTTTCTCTTTCATTGCACCGCATACAACGATAAACGGGTAAATTGTAATCTGATAAATTCTTTCTTAGTTAACGCGAGTAAACATTCTTTCGAATGATAATGAAATTTCATTGAAAGTTCTAGCCAGATTTATAACAGAAGCAATATATGTGAGAAAAAAGATACGATAGCCTCAAGACAATCCACAGTTAACTGTTGCGTGCGAGAGTACGTTTTATGCATACATGCATCCGTATGTATTTGAGTGTGTGCGTTAATAAATGTGTATATGTGCGTGTGCATGTGTGTGTATATTTGCGTGTTAGAATTATTCGGGGTGTGCAACAATAATGCTTAAAACGATATCGCCCCCTGCCCCCTTTGTCCGGGGGGGTTGGGTGGGGGGGGGGCTGTTTTGCTATCTGGACAATAAAAGGCATTGACTTTTCACGTGATAACCTCACCCCCTCCTCCCCTCCACACCCCCAGTGATCCAGCAGCTGTTGCGGTTCAACCTGAGGCACGACCACCCTTCCCTCAGAGGGCCCTGGAAGCCGCACGTGCTGGCTCTGGCGAATGGACCGCCCAGAAGGCTGGAACATGTTGTGCCCCGGCGCCCTCCTGCTTCAGCTGCTGCTGCTGCTGTCCCTCAGGTGTGTGTGTGTGTGTTGTGTTGTGTGTGTGTGTGTGTGTGTGTGTGTGTTGTGTGTGTGTGTGTGTGTGTTTGCTCCTTTTTTTTTGTTTTGGTTTTGTGTATGTGTGTGTGTGTGTGTTGTCAGCACGTATGGATCTTTTTTTCTTTACACACACATTATCAGAATCAGATGTTGTATATATATATATAACATCTGATTCTGATAATGATAACTTGAAGTGCATATTATAAATGAAATTGGATAACAATAATCGGAACATCATTACCTTCATAATGTGACATGTTTTTCTGGATAATTTTGAAATAAAATTATACATATATATAATAAATGTATTTATTATATTATACTATATATACAGACGATATAGTTCTCTTAATTAGTATTTCTTCCGCGTTTTAATTTGAATGTTCTGCACATTTTTAATCTCAATTCAATTAAGTTCAGAGGAAAAGACTTCATCATACACTTAAAACAACTGAAACATAAAACTTATTTTCAGCTAACTCAAATGCTCGCCAACTGATGAGAAAGCGAAATGAAAATAAATGAATAAATAACCTGTACACCCATCTTTGATGACTATGTACTCATCAATTATGTAAAAAAAAAAAAAAATTAAAGAAAGCATTTAGTAAATCACAAAAGAAATAGAATTACTGTAATAATCCACACACGCTCCCTTGACTCCACATACATGTCAATCACAGTGTGAAAGGAAAGCGTTCAGGAAAGAAACATTGATGTTTTAAAAACAAAACTGAAATAAATATAAATGAATAACCCAAACCTTCTTCCTTGGTGACCATAATTTATACATACACATCGTCAGATGAAAAGGAGAATAGTCTGGTAAGAAAAATGTAACAAAATAATGCCAAATGAATACGCTTCATAGCCAAAAAAAAAAAAAAAAAAAGCGTAAGACGAGACAGAGCGTAAATCTGACAAGATGGCGTGGAGAGCCTTGGCCAAAGGAATGATTCAGCGCTTATAGCTTTTAGAGGCGTTTGATTGGCTAAGAGCGGACCGGGCAAAACGGGTCGTCTTTTCACTGTTAACCGCGCGAAATTTGGCCAAGCAGAGCAAACTGATAGGCCTAGTCTGCATCAGTTTGACATGGTAAGTATATGTATCACCAAACATGGAGTATAATACAAACTCCTCCTTTTAATGTGACAAAGAAAGAAGAAGAAGAAAAAATGAATAAATAAATCAACATTCCTTGCATATGTTGCTCTTATCCAACCTTACTTGTGTGTTCGAGATTATGTGTATGATGCCTGTGTGTGCACACACGTGTGTGTTTGAAGATTTTCATGTGGCAATGTTTTGTATGATTTTCATGTTTCCGTAATTGTAGTCTTTGATTCATCCATTTATGTAACTATTATTATCTATTTGGTTTGTTCTATGTCATTTATTATTCATACTTATTTCATTTATTACAATGTGTGTATGTGTGTGTATGCGCGTGTGAGGGCATGGTGTAAAGAAGCTTCCAGCTTATCCATTCTACCCTCAGTAAAACATTTGTCATTGTCATTACAGCCCAGAGGTGTAGTGGAGAGGAAGAAAGGCAGAGCGGCATGCCGTGTGGTGGACATCGGTGTTAAAGAAACCATACAAAAGAAAGACATCAACCCCGCGGCCTTCTCTCACAAAGGACGGGCCGGCGCCAAAAGCGTTGTAGGTACTCCTCATCGGGTCAGACGGCCGTACACGTCTTCAGAAAACCAGATCCCCCAACGGCAGCACGTTCACTCAGGGGCTACTGGAGAAGAAGAAGAAGAAGAAGCCGATGACACGGCTTCCGATACGTCCGAGGACACTTTGAAAGCAAAGCCAGTGATAGAAAACAGCTCTGAAGACGTTCACACATGTACGTGTGTAGAGGGAGGAAGCACTCTCACAATGGGCTCTGACAATGTCAAAGCTCTGAACTCTCTGGACTGTGACTCAGAAGAAGACGAGGACGAAATAGATATTTATGGAAGAGGAGACGAGGAAGATGAAGACGACGAAAGAGACGATGATGAAGGAGACGAAGAGATCGTTTATCGCAGAACAGAAGAGAGACACGAGGGGGGAGAAGAAGAATCAGCAGCAGAGGCCGCCAGCATCCAGTCCATCGAGAACCTCCTCTCCAGGAAAAATCTTTTGGAAAACCACGCGGTCACCTCCAGCACTTACAACGTGGAGGTCTGGTTGGAGAACGCCTGCCCAGACCCCGACCCCACCCCCTCGCCCTCAGAAACCGACTGCACCTCGGTCTCATCAACCCTACTTTCTTCGCACGACACGGACGCATGCAGCGAAGACTCATATCAGGAGAGGGGTGAAGATCAGGAGAGGGGTGAAGCCGAAACTGTTCAGAAGATGGTGATGCAAGTGGGCTTTGACCACGAAATGCTGATGGACCTCCAGAACACCGACTCGCGGAAGGAGATGGAGAGGATCGTGAAGAAGCTGACCCGCACCCTGGAGAAGCGAGCGGCCAAACTGGCGGAGGCTGAGCGGGCCAAGAAACAGCCGGTGAAGGAGTTCTTCAGCAAGGTGCTGACGGCCATCAAAGAGCTGGTCAACAAGCAGGAGCACCCGCTGGAGAAGGCCAAACTTCAGGCCAGGCAACAGGACTTCCTGGACCGCTACGTGAGTTGGTTTTTGGAAATAGATTGAATGCACACACACACACACACACACACACACACACACACACACACACACACACACACACACACACACACACACACAAACTCTTTTTTTTCTTTTTTTACTTTTTCTTTCTTTTCAAATTTACCAGTGAGCTAGCTGAATCGGTAGCAAAACCAACATTGACTTGAAGTTGTGTGCCTCGTAACTGGAGAGAGTTACCATTCTTTATTGTTACATGTATTTTATCATTCTTTTCCCTAAGCCTTCGTAAAAGAAATCGTAAAAGTGTGTGTATAATATTATTATTAATTAAAGGCAATGTGAGTGTGTGGAACAAAGACTGTCCACACATTCGGTATTTCACTGGTAATACGTGCCTCAACTCGTATTTCAAATTGTAAAGCATATCTGCTCACTACTTTGCATTTTCTTTCACTTTTATTTATTTTCTTATTTCTTTTATTTGGTTACTATTGCAATCTAGAACAATGGGCACATGATGTATATAGTCAATACTACTACTACTAATAATAATAATAATAAAATGCAGGCTTATATAGCGCAGAAACACCATCTTAGACGGGGCTCACCGCGCTTTAGAATAAAATACACAAATTTAAAACTTAAGTGACGTAAAAATATGTACAAAGACAACACAATCTGTCATGACACTGGCTAA
>NC_134886.1:9022787-9040287 GCF_041734735.1 Babylonia areolata
CAAAGTATATTTCATGTTACACATATACACAAAGCAGGAGCAGGTCTGATTATACATGTATGTCGACCTGGGAGATTGGGAAAAATATCCATCCTTAATTTGACCCATCAGGCACCTTGACTAGGAATCGAACCAGGGCCAGACTGGAAGTCCCACCCGGCTTGAAGAGTTATTGTGTTGTTGTTGTTTTGTTTGTTTGTTTTTGTTTGGTTTTGTTTGTGGGTTTTTTTCTTTCTTTCTTTTTTTTTGGGGGGGGGGGGGGGTTCATCTTACGTGTGGAGGAAGATTAGTGGCTAGAGGATGGGATTCAAGTTTGAAGATTGAAGCTTGTGTTGTGGTAGGAAGACGGGATTGAAGATTGAAGCTTGTGTTGTGGTAGGAAGATGGGGTTGAAGTTTGAAGCTTGTGTTGTGGTAGGAAGATGGGGTTGAAGTTTGAAGCTTGTGTTGTAGTAGGAAGATGGGGTTGAAGTTTGAAGCTTGTGTTGTAGTAGGAAGATTGGATTGAAATTTGAAGTTTGAAGCTTGTGTTCTGGCAGGAAGATTGGATTGAAGTTTGAAACTCGAAGCTTGTGTTGTGGCAGGAACTTCTGCTGGTGAAGAAGCACAAGCTACACGGACTGCTGGTCAGGTCTCTGAAGAAGATGGAGAGACAGCTGGGGATTCTCAAGAAAAAGGGCCAGCTTCAGGAATCTCTCCACCAAATCCCGTGAGTGCCCCCTGTGTGTGTGTGTGTGTGTGTGTGTGTGTGTCTGTGTCTGTGTGAACCACCATGCACGTGCAATAAGTGATACTCTTCTTTTTTTTGCTGGTAATTCCATGAAGGAAGGCGGTGTGGCCGTACTTGTCAGGTGTTGGACATCTGATGAAGACAGTGTTCACCAGTGATCAGGGTTCGATGCCCCGTTTTGACATGGAGTTGTGTCCTGTAGGGAAGGTACTTTACTCCCGATTTTCCTCACTCCTTTTAGATGTGAATGGGTACCTGAATTCGGTCGAGGAAGGGTTAAAAAAAAAAAAAAAAAAAAGCTTAAGGAGAGGATTGGTTCTCGCCTTCCTATACCGAGCACTGAACACAGTGGGCACGAATTCACTGCCTCGATGACTTCAAAAAGCTGTTGGGCCGTCATCTCTCAATATAAATGCATACTCCCCAAACCTCCCTCCCCACACCCCATACAACTCCGTTCCCCATTCCAGAAATAATCTTCGTCGTAGATTGTCCCGTGTGATTTGATATCTTGGAATTTGACCCAATCTCCACTTATTTATTTACTTGGATCTGATAACAATGGTGTGATGTGGAATTGGACCTAATGGATCTGGTGATAACGATGTGATGTGGAATATGACCTAACTGACAATAACGATGTGACGTGGAATATGACCTAACCTAACTGACGATAACGATGTGACGTGGAATATGACCTAACCTAACTGACGATAACGATGTGACGTGGAATATGACGTAACCTAACTGACGATAACGATGTGACGTGGAATATGACGTAACCTAACTGACGATAACGATGTGACGTGGTGTGTTCACAGGGAGAGCTCCTGAAGGCTGCCAGCCTGTCAGGGGCACCAGGGGACGTCACTATCCACTCTGTCCGACACCCAGCACAGCTCGGACCTGGTTAGACGTCATGGACACTGCCTCACCCGGCAGTGACCACCTGCACAGATCATTTCAAACCACCACAACATCAACACCTTTCTTGGAAACAGAACATGGGGACTCTGTTCCTGTCTTCGAACTTTTCTGTCAGCTCTTTACACATCTTATCTAAAGGCTATACGGATCGGCCATTGCGGACAGGTTGTGTGGCGTGTGTGTATCATCACAATGCACGCTGGGGAAAATCCCGAATGTCGCGAAGTCCTCATAACGGAACAACAAGCATGTCCTGCAAAACATGACTCTCGTTACATATGATGTCAACCTTTCAGATAACGTCAGCTTGATCATTGAACGTCAAGAAAATGTCAGTCTGTTCAGAAGATGTCAACGAGCCTGTTGAGAGGACGTCATGAAAACGTTTACCTGTGCAGAGGACACGAACCTGTTCAGAGGACGTCAGTCTGTTCTTTGGACGTCAAGAGAATGTCAACATGTTCGGAAGTTGACGTCAATCTGTTCAGAAGATGACGTCAACCTGTTCAGAGAACGCCAGCCTGTACAGTTGACGTCAAGAGAATGTCACCCTGCTCAGATGACGTCAGCAAGTTCCGACCGAGGATGTCAGCCTGTTCAGAAGATGACGTCAGCCATTCAGAGGACGCCGACCTTTGAAAGGATGCCAGCTTGTTCAGAAGATGACGTCAACATGTTCCGAGGATGTCAGCCTGTTCAGAAGATGACGTCAGCATGTTCCGAGGATGTCAGCCTGTTCAGAAGATGACGTCAACATGTTCCGAGGATGTCAGCCTGTTCAGAAGATGACGTCAACATGTTCCGAGGATGTCAGCCTGTTCAGAAGATGACGTCAACATGTTCCGAGGATGTCAGCCTGTTCAGACGATGACGTCAACATGTTCCGAGGACGCCGACCTTACAGAGTACACCAACCTGTTCCGCAAATAAGGCCGCGAAGCATGGCTCTGAAGACATAGGGTCCCGTGCAGGATGATGTGTGACTGTCCGCACTGTACAGCTGCCGACCTGACTTCTTCACAGCTGTCATCACCGCGCCTTGTCCGTCCACAGCCAGTTCTGTGCAGATTATTCTTTTCTTCTTCTTTCTTTATTTTCCTTTCTTCTTTTTTTTCTTTTCTTTTTTTTTTTTTTACATGTCGTTGTGCAAATTTCTAGTAGAATATGCTCTATATTCATGTGTAGTAAGAACTGTACAAGTTGTGTTCAAAATAAGCTAAAAAAAACAACAACAAAAAAAAACCGCAATTCATACAAACTACCACCACCGCCAACAGGAACACACACACACACACACACACACACACACACTGTCCTTCAATCATTCTATCCAACTGTGTGTCGTTTTCATATTTTCTATTTTTGAAAAAATAATTATGACTGATGCAAAGGTTAAGAGTTCAGACTGAAAATGTATGTAATTTTTAGATATGTTTTTATATAGTATATTGTCTGTATAAATGTAAAAGGTCTATTCGTTTGTGTGAGAGAGATTGTGTGATCAAGATGCTTGTGTATTGAGTTAAAGAGCCATAACGATTGTTCTGCAGTTTCAGTTCTGACTGCTGAACAAGTGCAATAACCATGGCGGATGTAATGTTAGCATGGTAGCATGTTTGATTCAAGTTGTGTAGTGGTAGATATTGTAAACCTTGTCCGGTGGTAACAGATATCAGAATAAAAATGCACCACCCCATTTCGCCTTGTTCTCTGTGTTCTCTGTAACTCCGTGTGTGTGTGTGTGTGTGTGTGTGTGTGTGTGCGTGTGCGTGTGTGTGTGCACGCGTGCGCGTTACCACTACGTATGCCACCACTGCTGTATTGTGTGTGTGTGTGTGTGTGTGCACGCGTGTGCGTTACCACTACGTATGCCACCACTGCTGTATTGTGTGTGTGTGTGTGTGTGCACGCGTGCGCGTTACCACTACGTATGCCACCACTGCTGTATTGCGTGTGTATTGTGTTATTACATATTCACATGTCTCAAACAACGCACGTAGTGCAGTATTCGTGCTCACAAAACAAACACAACACGTGTCTGTAGTCATCAGGGTTTCAGAGGCCCAGACGCGGACTCCCACAGTGTGTACCAAGAAACGTGTACATTGATGACAAGACTCAAAAACGTCAGCAACACTCTTTGAATGGTGGATGAATGATATGGATACTAAATAGTGCCTATCCTCGGTCGGAGACCAAGCTCGAAGCGCTTTACTAACTCGGGGTCAGTTGCACAACATGGGTAGAGTCGACTGACGGCTGCCTTGGGCGCTCATCATTCGTTTCCAATGCCATTCAATCAGGTTTCAGTTACGCACACGTACACACATGACAGACATGTAACATTTTACAGGTATGACCGCTTTGTTTATTTACCTCGCCATGTAGGCAGGTATACTCGGAGGTGTGCATGCTGGGTATGTTCTTGTTTCCATAATCCACCAAACACTGACATGGATTTCAGGATTTTTAACTCACTCATTACGGCCAGTCCTCTCTTCTACTCTACACAGACCCCTCGGATGTCCAGTGGGTGTCTGAATGACCCAACCTTTAGCTTCCGTCGTCAGAATTGTGGTATTCTTTGTCAACATTCACCTCTTCAGTATAAGAGCCTTCCGCTTGCAATATTTTGATGATGGTAACTGGGGTGAAACGCTGTTAACGTCGTCTCTTTCGCCGTTCGTATGGAGAGAGTTAACGTGCGTATTTGATCTTCTGCGTGCGTGTACACACGAAGGGGGTTCAGGCACTAAGCAGGTCTGCACATGATTATGTTGACCTGGGAGGTGGGAAAATTCTCCACCTTTTACCCACCAGGCGTCGTCACCGAGATTCAAACCCGGGACCCTCAAATTGAAAGTCCAACGCTTTAACCACTCGGCTATTGCGCACTCTTTCAATTATAACGAAAGACCGCAAATGTTTGAAGCACACTGATTAGGCATCAGAGTCTCGGTTGATACACGGCCGGGACCAAGCACACTTGGAAGAGCTGAGTTTTAACGACCCTATTGCCTGGCGCCAGTTGTTCAGTGTTCGAGTCTTTGTTCGGTGAAGGTAGCCTTGCTGGAGGGGGAGAGTCCTGGAGATCTGTCTGGGTGAGAGGTCTGTCTGGCGGTCCTAAGGGAGGTCCTGGTGCCGTGGACTCTTCCAGTCACTGATGTGATCGTGTAATCAGTGGAGTGATGGCCTAGAGGTAACGCGTCCGCATAGGAAGCAAGAGAATCTGAGCGTGCTGGTTCGAATCACGGCTCAGCCGCCGATATTTTCTCACCCTCCACTAGACCTTGAGTGGTGGTATGGACGCTAGTCATTCGGATGAGACGATAAACCGAGGTCCCGTATGCAGCATGCACTTAGCGCACGTAAAAGAAACCACGGCAACAAAAGGGTTGTTCCTGGCAAAATTCTGTAGAAAAATCCACTTCGATAGGAAAAACAAATAATAAGAAAAAAAAACATGCAGGAAAAAATACAAAAAAATGGATGGCGCTGTAGTGTAGCGACGCGCTCTCCCTGGGGAGAGCAGCCCGAATTTCACACAGAGAAATCTGTTGTGATAAAAAGAAATACAAATACAAATATAAATAAAAATACTGGTTGTAGCATATATATTGCGCCCGTAAAAGAACCCGCGGCAGCAAATTGCTTGTTCATCAGTGAGAATAGGAAGGAAAAAAAATAAGGTGCTGTACACACTCTGAGGATAGGCCGTCCCAGGAAAGACCAGCCCCAGTTTCAAGCTGAAATATGTTACGATAATACAGAAGAATACAACAAAATGCAACACAACACGATACGATGCGATACAATACAAAAATCGGGCGCTTTTCTTGCGTTCTTTATGCAAGTGTGTGTGTGTGGGTGTGTTGTGGGTGTGCGTGTGTGTGTGTGTGTGTGTGTGTGTGTCTCGCTCTGATTACAAATTGAGATGGTGGCTTCGATTAACATAACTACTCCCCCCCCCTTCCCCCAGCCCCTCGCCCCCACCCCCCGCCGCCCTCACACACACACACACACACACATATCTATCGATCTGTTTATCTATCTATCTATGCATACACATGTACATGCATAAATGTATGTCCACGTCGAGACAATCCTAAGGCTAGACCCCAGGTTGACCACGGACTTATAAATAGCTAAGCAGTTCATCGTGATGGAAACTCACGGCGCTACAAATAAAACCCAGGCAAGGAGATAACAAGAGTCAAACTTCTGGTATGGGGTGTTCGTCACCAGAGAAGACTCTTGGATGAAATCTGCCCAGCCTGCAGGGTCCAGATTCCACCTATAGTTGCCCGAGCAGCTGACTGGGGCTTATCTACTCTGTAACTTCATAGCGCTGTGCTGTCCGGGGTGGTCCCAAAGTGGGGTTAAGAAATGGATACACGCTCACCCCTCACAATCACCATGCCTATTCCTCCTCTTCACTGTGTGTGTGTGTGTGTGTGTGTGTGTTTGAGTGTGTGTGTCGGGGGGGGGGGGGAGGGGTTAGTATGGGCTCTTTGGGGGGGGGGTGTGAATGTGTGTGTGTGTGTGTGTCTTTGTGTGTGTGTGTGTGTGTGTGTGTGTGTGTTGGTGTGTGTCAAGGAAAGGAGACGCCCCAGATAAGAAACAGGCTTTACCCACACTGACAACTGACAAGACAGCAGTGTTATTAGGGCTGGCTGTGAGGTAACCGATTAGCACATAACCCCTCTGGGAAGGGGTGCGTGGACTTGGACCAGCTGGCTGGGTGTATAGTAATACAATTGTGACTATTCAAGTCAAGTTCAAGGCGTGGGTTTTTAGCGTGTGTTAAGTGCGTGTCAGTGGAAGTGAGTGTCCTGAGACGGCTGTGAGACCGCAAAGATGAGAGGGTGGATGTTTGCTCTGTGTGTGTGTGTGTGTGTGTGTGTGTGTGTGTGTGTGCGTCTGTGTGTGCGCGCGCGTGTGTCTGTGTGCATGTGTGTGTGTGTGCGTGTGCGCGAGTGTGTGAGAGAGAGAGAGACAGAGACAGTGAGAAAGAAGTAGAGACATAGAGACAGAGACAGAGACATACACAGAGATACTGGGATAAAAGAAAGGTGATGGAGAGACAGACAGGCAGAGGAAAACAGTGTCGGAAAGCCGCACAATATATATATATTTTTTTTTAACTTGAACTGAGCAGTCACTGATCGACCAAGACATGCCACACGTATTCCCTCCCTTCCTCGATCAGTACAAAGCGTTGATACTTCTCATTCTCTCTCTATTGACTTCTTTCTCCACCACACGTTTATCATTCATTTTCTTCACTTTATTTATATCTCAGCTTAGTTTTGTTCAAAACTCATGAATGTTCACGTCTTAACTTCTAGTTATGATGACATCCGTCACATATTCAGTATGTACATGTATCAGGACAGGACTTTATATAAGATTTTCTTGTTGGTCCTGTTCATCGATATCTGTGTTGTATTGTGACATGTTCCAAATAAAATACTGTTTAAACCATCAGAACAAACTCTCTCTCTTATCATGTACGACATGCTTTCTGTTAATTCCTTCGCACCTTGATTTGCCGCTAGGTGACTGACTACCCGTATCAGCTGTGGTCCAGTTGGTGACCTAGTTATCTTCAGGATGTGTCACGTCTAAAAATAGAAGGAGAAGAAGAAGATATGACGATGATGATGATGACGCTGATGATGACTAAGATGGAAAAAAATCATAACTCAAAATTAATAGTTCTGTTGTCCCAGGCTCATGGCAATGTGAGTGTGTGTAAAATGGGTGAGTGGAGGGAATGGGGGTGGGTAGATGGATGGTGGTGGTGTGGTTCGAAAGGGAGAATGACTGCTGATTTTTACCCCTTTTACCTTTTCTTTCCAAAACATTAATTTACTTTTCTTTTTCTTTTTAAACAAAAACTATGGCATGCAAATTACAATTATGCTCCTTTTTACATGTATGTATTTTATGTGAAAATTGCTGTTATCTCAGCCGTTTAATCGTGTGTGTGTGTGTGTGTGTGTGTGTGTGTGTGTGTGTGTGTGTAACAGTTGTAGTATTGAGAGCATGTTACCTTCTCAGTTTTATGCATTGTGTTTTTATAATGTTAATGAGTCTGTTTTATGTTTCTACTACTATTTATGTGCTTTCTTGTTTCACTTTAGGTATACTGGATTGTAAAGAATGTGTGGAGAGCGGGGTTTTAAAGGAGAAGAATGTGGGGAGAGTGGGGTTTTAAAGGAGAAGAGTGTGGGGAGAGTGGGGTTTTAAAGGAGAAGAGTGTGGGGAGAGTGGGGTTTTAAAGGCGAAGAGTGTGGGGAGAGCAGGGTTTTAAAGGAGAAGAATGTGGGGAGAGCGGGGTTTTAAAGGAGAATGTGGGGAGAGCAGGGTTTTAAAGGAGAAGAATGTGGAGAGAGCGGGGTTTTAAAGGAGAATGTGGGGAGAGCAGGGTTTTAAAGGAGAATGTGAGGAGAGTGGGGTTTTAAAGGAGAAGAATGTGAGGAGAGCGGGGTTTTAAAAGAGAATGTGAGGAGAGCGGGGTTTTAAACAAGAATGTTGGGAGAGGGGGGTTTTAAAGGAAAAGGAGGAGAGGTGAGGTGTCGTGGGGCTGGGTGGTGAGAGAGAGTGTGTGTGTGTGAAAGGATGGGTGGTGGAGGAAGAGGATGGGGGAAGAGATGAATAAGAGATGAGTGGATAGATCGGTCCACCACCAGATGCCTCTGAACGTGCAGTTTCCCCAGCCTTGCCCACTTCACACACATACACACACACCCGCGCCACCTCCACACACACACACACCCTGTTTTAACAGCTCCCTGTCATCTGACCCTTTCCCCCTCACCCTCACCCAGTTCTGCTGTCCCCTCCCCCCACCTCCACACACCTCCACCCACCCACCTCCGCCCCCTCGCCCCCCCCCCCCCACACACACCCCCACCCCCCACCCCCACACACAAACACACACATACACATACACCCTTCCACCCCATCCTGCTTTTAAATAGTAAAAGACCCTCGTGGTTGCAGAGACACAGATACAGTACCAAAACCCTGTTAGCTTTGACACACTACATACCGACAGACCCAGAGGGTTCTGGTGAACAGTTCTTCAGTGTGTGACCGGCGGCGCCCCATGAAGTAAAGAAAAGAAAAGAAACACCCGTAGGTGCTGGGGAGGACCCAGACGGAGAAGGATGTGTGGAGAGCGGGGTTTTAAAGGAGAAGAATGTGTGGAGAGCGGGGTTTTAAAGGAGAAGAATGTGGAGAGAGCGGGGTTTTAAAGGAGAAAATTTGGGGAGAGAGGGGTTTTAAAGGAAAAGAATGTGGGGAGAGCAGGGTTTTAAAGGAGAATGTGGGGAGAGCGGGGTTTTAAAGGAGAATGTGGGGAGAGAGGGGTTTTAAAGGAGAAGGATGTGGGGAGAGCGGGGTTTTAAAGGAGAATGTGGGGAGAGTGGGGTTTTAAAGGAGAAGAATGTGAGGAGAGCGGGGTTTTAAAGGAGAAGAATGTGGGGAGAGCGGGGTTTTAAAGGAGAATGTGGGGAGAGCGGGGTTTTAAAGGAGAAGAATGTGGGGAGAGCGGGGTTTTAAAGGAGAATGTGGGGAGAGCGGGGTTTTAAAGAAGAATGTGGGGAGAGCGGGGTTTTAAAGGAGAATGTGGGGAGAGTGGCGTTTTAAAGGAGAAGAATGTGTGGAGAGCGGGGTTTTAAAGGAGAATGTGTGGAGAACAGGGTTTTAAACAAGAATGTGGGGAGAACGTGGTTTTAAAGGAGAATGTGGGGAGAGCCGGGTTTTAAAGGAGAAGATGTGGGGAGAGCGGGGTTTTAAACAAGAATGTGGGGAGAGCTGGGTTTTAAACAAGAATGTGGGGAGAGCGGGGTTTTAAAGGAGAAGAAAATGAGGAGAGCGGGGTTTTAAAGGAGAAGAAAATGAGGAGAACGGGGTTTTAAAGGAGAAGAATGTGAGGAGAGTGGGGTTTTAAAGGAGAATGTGAGGAGAGCGGGGTTTTAAAGGAAAAGAAGGAGGAGAGGTGAGGTGTCGTGGGGCTGGGTGGAGAGAGAGTGTGTGTGTGTGTGAAAGGATGGGTGGTGGAGGAAGGGGATTGGGCAAGAGATGAATAAGAGATGAGTGGATAGATCGGTCCACCACCAGATGCCTCTGAACGTGCAGTTTCCCCAGTTTTGCCCACTTCACACACATACACACACATCCGCCACCTCCACACACACACACCCTGTTTTAACACCTCCCTGTCATCTGACCCTTTCTCCCTCACCCTTACCCAGTTCTGCAGTCCCCCCCCCCACCTCCACACACCTCCCCCCACACACACACACACATACACCCTTCCACCCAATCCTGCTTTTAAATAGTAAAAGACCCTCGTGGTTGCAGAGACACAGATACAGTACCAAAACCCTGTTAGCTTTGACACACTACATACCGACAGACCCAGAGGGTTCTGGTGAACAGTTCTTCAGTGTGTGACCGGCGGCGCCCCATGAAGTAAAGAAAAGAAAGAGAAACACCCGTAGGTGCTGGGGAGGACCCAGCCGGAGAGGCACTGTTTCCACCCACGCTTGAAGCAATCCTACACCGGTGCTTCAGTCTGTGACCAGCGGTGCCCCATGCAGCCAACGACTTCCAAGGGATTCACAGAGATGAGTGAAAAACCACCACCAACAACAAAAACAACCAACAACCAACAACAGAAGAGACTTTCTAGCTTAGAAAGTATTGTGAAGAAAGGGTACAACATGATTCTATTCGTAAAATATATGTTGGATTTATTTGACTGACCAAATATTCAAAGTTGAATGGATTGGCCAATGATCTGTCAGAATTTCTCCTCTCCCCTCTGTTCCCCCTCCCCCACCACCTTACCCACCATTCTTCAAAATTTTCTTCTTTTTTTTCCTTCGTGTTTTTCTTCTATCAGGCCGATTACTCTGGTGATAAATTTGATCTCATGTTAATATTGATATTTGAATTATTTTACTATATTATGTACTGTTTGTTTATTTGTTTTATTTCATTACTTACTGTTTATGAATGTTATTTGATACAATTGATAATATGGTTCATCAGCCGTCATGGTCAAATTGAAGTACAAAGTTTTGAGCACAGTATAAGCTTTAAGCTTGTTGATGCTCTTTTGTCATTCATTGCATTGTAATCACGTGTATTGTTGAATATTAAAGATTATTTAAACCAACAGAAGAGGCTCACAGTTACTGACCACCGCTACCACCACCTACCCCAGCCCGCACCCCTTCACACCCAGCCCCCACCTCCACCCCACCCCCTCCCCTCCCTCCACTCCACTGGAGGCCCCTCCATCCAGCCACCTACTTTTTGGTGCTTGGCAGGCAACAGTTAACCCCACCCCCTTCCACCCACTACAAATACCCCAACTCCCCTGTTATTTTCTTCATCACCTACGTCTACTCCTTTCTATTCCGTCTCATCTGCCTCTCCCCACCCCCAGCCCCCAATCCCGTTCCTCACTTCCCCCCCCACACACACACACACACCCACCCCCACCTCACCCACCGTCCCTACACCTCCTACTTCCACTACAACCCTTCTCCATTCAATTAGTAAGAGACACTCGCTGTGTACTCTGCAGTCACCTTGTCCCCACTCCCACCCTCCCATCCCCCCCACCCCCACCTACTCCCCCCCCCCCCCCCCCCCCCCCCCCCCCCCCCGCTCCCTTCCCACCACATTCCTTGACACAATCACCCCCAAACTCCCACCCACCCATCCACCCTCCACCCCCACTCCGCAAACCCCCACCTCTACTTCTTCTCCTTTGAAACCATGTCAACAGTCCTTCTCCTCTCCATCCCCACCCCCTCCTCTCCCCCCTCCTCCTCACTTCGTCATTCATCCCCCCCACACTCACTCAAGTGTACCCCTTCTGGTTTTTAATTAACTGATAGTAAAAGACCAAGACCTCAAGACTTCTTCGTCGTCGTCTTCCCTTTCAACTCTGTGAAGAGTCAACAATTAGGTAAAGAGTGGTAACTCTCTCCATTCACAAGGTACACAACTTCAAGTCAGTGCTGCTTACGCTACCGATTCAGCTAGTTTCAGTTTCAGTAGCTCAAGGAGGCGTCACTGCGTTCGGACAAATCCATATACGCTACACCACATCTGCCAAGCAGATGCCTGACCAGCAGCGTAACCCAACGCGCTTAGTCAGGCCTTGAGAAAAGCTAGCACACAGGTAAATAGAAGGTACATTGGAACAAACCCAGACACTTCCCCCAAAAAAGGAAGCGCCGGGTCTGTCCTTATGCAGATCATTTGACACGTGCACACAACAGCAAAGACAGAAGAAATGTTTTGTTTTTGTTTTTTGTTTTTTTGTTTTTTTAATTCAAGACTGGCACAGCCTCTTTAATCCTGAACAAGCCACACAGAACACATGGACAATACAGAAGAAACACATGGTTGCCTCTGTGGTTTTTCAACTGTGGAAGAGTCATTTAGGGCGCCAACAGAACAGAAGAACTGTTCATCAGAATTCTGGATCCAGGTCTGTCGACTGTGTGTCAAAACTCAATGAAAGCACGGAGGCCTCCTTGGATATCAAGTCCTACAGATCTACCCTCTGTCCACCATACTGCCAGCCCTGTGGGGACAGAACAAGGAGGCTGTGTGTTTGTTTATCACGTGGAACACGCTCTCACCTCCCTCCACCCTCCCCTAAACACCCCCCTCCCCCTCTCCCGGCCCCCCGGTTTTCCCTCCTCCACCCTCTGCCTCTGGCTAAATGGCATGACATGAGATTGTTGTCTTTGCTTTTGGCCAAGACACTTAATTCCCACGTTGGCCGGCCACTGTTGCTTGGCAAATGGCGCTTGGGGTTTGTTTGTTTGTTGTTGTTGTTTTTTGTTTTCTGGGGGTTTTTTGGGGGGATAACACACACACACACACACACACACACACACACACACACACACACACACACACAAACACACACTTATTTATATACAAGGTCACTGTCCAGTTGGTCTTGACCTTAAGGGCTGATTGCCGATAAGTCGTTAAACTCAACTCAGTCTACCAACTTTGGTCAGTCCATCTGTCGGTATCACAGAGTGGGCGGTATGTATGGCTCACCTGACACTGTAGCACTTGATGATCAAGGTATGGGAGACCATTCGGGGCAAAAAGTAATGACTATACATGTCGTTACCATCTTGAAAACTAAATGACGACGATGTTGAGGATAATGATATTGATGATAATGATTGATGACAGTCTCTAAAAAATGACAATAATGGTAATTATGAAAATGCCCCCCCCCCCAAAATCATCATCATCATCATAATGATCACCATCATCATCAACAACAACGTTAATGACAATAATGATGATAATAATGATAATGCTATTCAAGTTATATAATAAACATGTAAGCTTACCCTGTCTTTACACACACATACACTCTCTCTCTCTCTCTCTCTCTCTCCTCTCTCTCTCTCTCTCTCTCTCTCTCTCTCTCTCTAGCAAAATATGTATACGAGGCAGTAAATATACGTAAAACGTCTACTATCGGTCGAATACTCATTAATCAATTAATAACTTAGTATGAGTTCTATGAGGGGAAAAAAAGGTATAGACAAAAAGGAAGGGTTACATTTAGGTTGGTCAATTTCTACAATGTATTTTTATGATGTGTTCTTATTGATATGACGTGTTTCGGTGTAACATGCTTAAATAATCATTATATGTTTTATATGTACTTTGTTATGTGTTCGTATTGATATGATGTGTGTCGATGTCACATGCTTAAATAATTATCATACGGATTATAAGTACTTTGTTTCCTGTTCACTGTTCAAACCTTGGAGTCGAACGACTGGGGGGGGGTGGGGGGGGGGGGATTGGGGGGGCGGCGGAGGGGGGGGGAGGCACAGTACCCTCCTGCCACATGGACCAAAGTGCCGCCTATCCCTTAGTAGTTTAGTTTACTTTGCGTTTTTCCTTTCTGTTCCATTTTATTGTATTTGTTTTGCACCATTTTTGTTCTGATTTGTACCTACTATGTCACTAGAACTTTACAGCTAATGCCATTAAACATTTCAGTGTTCAGTGTTCTTTTTTCTTTCTTAAACACGCACATGTGTGGAGTAATGGTCTGATGGGAAAGCGTACATACATACATACATATTTGTATTTGTATTTCTTTTTATCACAACAGATTTCTCTGTGTGAAATTCGGGCTGCTCTCCCCAGGGAGAGCGCGTCGCTACACTACAGCGCCACCCATTGTTTTGGTATTTTTTCCTGCGTGCAGTTCTATTTGTTTTTCCTATCAAAGTGGATTTTTCTACAGAATTTTGCCAGAAACAACCCTTTTGTTGCCGTGGGTTCTTTTACGTGCGCTAAGTGCATGCTGCACACGGGACCTCGGTTTATCGTCTCCGGCATCCGAATGACTAGCGTCCAGACCACCACTCAATGTCTAGTGGACGGGGAGAAAATATCGGCAGCTGAGCTGAGATTCGAACCAGCGCGTTCAGATTCTCTCGCTTCCTAGGCGGACGCGTTACCTCTAGGCCGTCACTCCACATACCCTCTGTCCACCATTCTGTCAGCCTTGTCAAACATACAAACATACATACATATATTTTAATATCATCTTTTTAATTTTCTTTTCTTTTCTATCTTTTTTTTTTTTGTATGTTGAGAGGGAAAGGAGAGAGGGTGGGAAATGATATGGATCGTAGGGGGGGGCGGGAGGAGGGGGGGGGGGGGGGAGTTGGTGTGGAGAGTCAATCATTAAACGGGAGGGCCATGTCAAGTACTTGTATGGGAGGCTATCGAGAAAACAGCCTCTGCTTTTGCCCCAACCAGGGTTTGTTCCCTTTAAGAGAAGACTGGGGGGTTGGGGGTGGGGGTGGGGGGGGGGGCCAGATCCCAACAAATCACCAACTTTCTTGTTATCTTATTATGTCTTTGTATTTCCTGATTTTTTCTTCTGACTTTCTTTTTTTCTTCTTCTTCTTTATCTCACTCTGTCTGTCTGTCTGTCTGTCTGTCTGTCTGTCTGTCTGTCTGTCTCTCTCTCTCTCTCTCTCTCTCTCTCTCTCTCTCTCTCTTTCTCTCTATTCCTTTCATTTATGTGCGTGCCATTTGTAATAGATGTAGATTAGCAAGGACAGATTGGAAGAATAGGCTATGCCTAAAATCTTAATCCTTGAATAAAAACGTTTTGAGTTCTGAGTTCTCTCTCTCTGTCTCTATATCTCTTTCTCTCTCTCTCTGTCTCTGTCTCTGTCTCTGTCTCTCTCTGTCCTCAAGACCTATGTGAAAAACACATTTCATTGCTTATTCCATTTCCCTCATTAATCAAACACAGTTCAATCATTCATTCTCTCTCATACTTTCTTCACCTTTAATCTTTCATTTTGTCCACACCCCCTTCTCCCCATCTCTCTCCTTCCTCTCTCTCTCCCTCTTTTTCTCCGCCTTTATCATTATTTTTTTTTAATTGTGTCCCCCTATCCCTCATCTCTCTCTCTCTCTCTCTCTCTCAAGGACAGATTGGAAGAATAGGCAATGCCTAAAATCTTAATCCTTGAATAAAAACGTTTTGAGTTCTGAGTTCTCTCTCTCTCTCTCTCTCTCTCTCTCTCTCTCTCTCTCTCTCTCTCTCTCTCTCTCTGTCTTTACCATCATTAACCATACCCTGGTATATTCATACCGTAATTCATTTTTGGCAGACAGGTATGTAAGCCGATGGCAAATTGATCAAACTTTCGGGAAATCATAATGACCCCCCTCCCCCCAGCACCCTCACCCCTCCCCCTCATACCCCTCGCCGGGATAAGGGAGGGGGGTGGGGGTATTGTCACCTGAAGGTCTTTGATTATGCATTATATTCTCCGGCCCAACACTGGGCTTATATCACAGATTGACATTTGGGCCAACAGCAAAGTGAGAGCTGTATTATCAATGTTTTGTCCAGTCAATGGGAAATCATTTACAGCTTAGTCTTTTGTGAAAGATTACGACTCTCAAACTAGGAGGCAAAATTGCACTGGCTTTTAGTGCTGCAGCCTTGTGGGCTAGTTGGCCTTCGGGAACCATCCCAGCGCCGACTGTCCTAACACCCTCTTGGCCGAGACAGTGGGGATGTAACTTGGGCAAGACACTCTCCACTATAATCAAATTCTAGCCCAGATAGTTAGAACAGCAGTTGTCTCCTCTGTTGTTCTGATGGTCATAGTCGGACACGACTGACTATCATATATATTCTTTAATTCTATAGTCTAGTCTTTACTTGGAAGTGGATACAGTCATGTTACCAGTTTCAGTTTCAGTAGCTCAAGAAGGCGTCACTGCGTTCGGACAAAACCATATACGCTACACCACATCTGCCAAGCAGATGCCTGACCAGCAGCGTAACCCAACGCGCTTAGTCAGGCCTTGGAAAAAAAAGGTGAATAAATAATAGATAAGCTTATGTTACCAATCAAACAACAACAATTATTCACAGGCAGGTTTCTCTTCTTACCTTTTAAGAAACATTCACACAGCCTCCAGATTAGCCCCACTCCTACAGTGTGGAAGTTAGAAAGCGGATGAGGTCGCTGTGCTTGTCACCGAAGCAGCCACGTTTTTTTGCTGCAGCTTTGCCTGGGTGGAGATTATAAGAGAGGGGTTGTAAGCTGGCCCTTGCTGCGCAGTTTGTTGTTGTTGTTGTTGCTGCTGCTGTTGTTGTTGCTGCTGTTGTTGCTGTTGCTGTTGTTGCTTCACTAACCCACACTGGCGCCAGGCATATATCGCCAACCAGTGTCGGGCTCTTCAACAGAACTGGACTTTGACTCCTCCCTCCCCCAACCCCACCCCTCCCTGCCCCCTCTCCCCACCGCCCCCCGTCCCCTTAAGCCCACTCTTTTACCTTTCTACCTCTATCCCTTCTGCCATTCAGATTCTGTCCGTGCTAGAGGAGGGGTGGAGGGGAAAGGAGGCAAGTATGGATTATGGAGATTGTATACGAACAGCCCAATGACTTGCCCTACGAAGGCCTGTTGACCTTGGTCAAGAGACGCAAGCTCAAATGGTATGGCCATGTCACGAGATCATCAGGGCTTGCCAAGACATTCCTGCAGGGCACAGTGCAAGGGGGGAGAAGGAGAGGCAGACAGGGGAAGAGATTGGAGGACAACATCCCAGAATGGACGGGCTTGAGGTTGAGCGATACAGTCAGGAGGTTTAGTAAAATCGAAGAGGACTTGGAGGGATCGGTCATGTTACCAGTTCACTGTCAGGTCGCTCCCCAAAAGGTCACATGGTGTGGACAAACCATATACGCTATACCCATCTGCACAGCAGATGGCGAGCGTACAAGGCTGTGGTCAGGGCTTGGAAAAAGGAATAATAATGAGTATCTTAGTCCAATCTAAACAACAATATTCACAGCAGGATTTCTCTTACGTTTGAGAACATTACAAAGCTCAGATATGCCACTCTCAGTGGAGTTAGAAGTTGACGCGTGCTTTCCGAGCGCCGTTTTTTAGCTGCAGCTTGCTGGCTGAGATTTGGCGGTTTGCTGGCCCTTGCTGCGCCATTTGTTTAGGTCACTGCGATTTCTGCCAGTTGTGCGTCTGTGTTGCATCATCAACCACACGCTTTCAGAGAACCCTACAGTGTGTCTCTCAAGCGCTTCTTCTGACCTCCGTCCTCCGCATCTCATTCCCTTGCTTGCAGCTCGCCTAGAAGAGCCTTTTGGGCAGCGCATGGTCTGGCATGCGCCCAGTGTCCGCCAGCGAAGCTGGGGACGCATCAGATGGTGAAGATGTGGGACATCCGGATGGCTTGCGAGCCTACTCGTGTCAGGGGTCAA
>NC_134886.1:9045287-9052787 GCF_041734735.1 Babylonia areolata
TGTGTGTGTGTGTCTGTGTGTCTGTCTGTCTGTCTGTCTGTCTTTCTCTGACGCTCTCCGTGTCTCTGTCTGTCACTGTGTCTGTGTGTTCCTCTCCGTCTCTATATATCTCTCTGTCTCTGTCTCTCGCTCTGTGTGTGTGTGTGTCTCTCTCTCGGTGTGTGTGTGTGTGTGTGTGTGTGTGTGTGTGTGTGTGTGTGTGTGTGTGTGTGTGTGTGTGTGTGTGAAATAACACAATACAATGCAATACAACACAAGAAAACACGACACGACACGACACGACATGACACGTCACGATACCATACGATACCACATGATGTGATGTGATGCGATACGATACGATACGATACGATACGATACGATACGATATGATACGATACGATGAAATAGAATGCACATGCAATGCAATTAGTCACAGGCACTTACCACGAACATTGAAAAACACCCGGGGCTGTTCTGGAGCAGAATAGCACACAGTCACTATGTACGATGTCTCTGTCTCCTCCTGCATCACCTTCGTCACCATCAGCTGACCACTTGCCTGTGAAATACCATGGTCATGCACACCATCCGCGTATTGTTTTTTTTTATGAAAATGCAGGAAAAAGAGCAGTTGATATCACCCTCCACAGATTTCTTTGCTTGGAGAAAAAAAAGTAGGAAAAGAGCTGTAAAATATCATCAGTGGATAAAAAAAAAAGAAGAAGACGTAAATTATCATTCTGTAAATAATCCTTTTTGTTATGAACTCCAGAGTCAATTTAAAGACGTTCACCAACCCCTCAAAACACTAATCTGAAATTCAATCTTGACAGACTTAAGGAGCCTTCCATCTGCGAATCTTTCAAAGCAACCATCTGTGACAGTGTACACCACTACTGGCGCTTGATGAGGATGTTGTATTGATGACTACAACATTCAACAGAGTGTGTGTGTGTGTGTGTGTGTGTGTGTGTGTGTGTTGGAGCTCATGTACGTTTATATGTATTTGACTGTGCTTTCATATCTGTGAAACTGCATGTTTGGTGCATATCTGTTATGCATGTGTGGGTGTATGTGTGAATGTGTCTTCATGTTTTACATTTATTTCCTTATTTATCATCATTGTTGTCTTATTTATTCATTTGTTTATTTGTTTATTTATTATTTTTATTATTTTATTATTATTATCATTACTACTACCCTTTTTTATATCATAATTATTATTTATTTATTTATTTATGTAAGCTTATCTATTATTTATTCACTTTTTTTTTCTCAAGGCCTGACTAAGCGCGTTGGGTTACGCTGCTGGTCAGGCATCTGCTTGGCAGATGTGGTGTAGCGTATATGGATTTGTCCGAACGCAGTGACGCCTCCTTGAGCTACTGAAACTGAAACTGAAACTGATGACTGAAGCCAGTGAGCTGCTTGGAAAACACCGCAGGAATATCCATCCAGCCCTGGCTCACAGAAGAGATCTTTGAATCTGGAATCTGGAACGATACGTTGCAGGAACCTTTGCAGATTATCGTCGCAACGGGTAATGGGAGCGCATGGGTTGATGAATCTCTATGAATTTATTTATTTTTGTTTTAAGCTCAAATTGTCCTCATCTATATTTACTTAACTATATATAAGTTCATTTAACTATAATTTAATGTAACTATGTTGAAGAAAACTTTATATTCTGCTCCAACTGACACAGTTATTCTCGAGTTGTTATCCAAGATGTCCTGGTTCAGTACTGTGTCTCCTTAGCAGGGTGGGCTGGGGGTGGGGGTGGGGGGTCTACTGCTCCAGCGGACACCCCGAATTGAACTCAAAGATGTCCTGTTACAGCGCTACATCTCCCTAACCGGGTGGGGGTGAGGATGGGGGAGGAGAAGGTTGAGGTGGGGGACAGGGGGGTCGGGGGTGGTTGATTTACTCCTGGGAGGCAGCCAAGGCCGCTGTGCCCAATGCTGCAGAAAATGCGGCAGCAGAGCGTGCCTGTACAACCTCCTCCTCCTGACATGGGTGACGAACGGAGAGACATGAAGAACGCCAGAAAGGAAAGCAAAATACATGCAGATCAGCAAAATATCAACATATGACAAGGCCACGGAGGACTGCATCGAAAAAATTCCTAAACAAGGACAACAGTGAATTATCGTCCTCTTAACTAAATTTGTTGCTTTGGTTCAAAGAAAGATGCAGAAAAATAGCACTAGATTATCATTCTCTTAAAACTGCATTGTTTTGTAGAAAGTTGCTGGAAGAGAGCAGTATATTTCGAGGAAATTTGAACGTTCTTGGAGGAGAACATTGGAAGAAAATAATGGAAAAGAACGCCATATGTACATTGCCTCTTCTGAGGAAAATGTAATAAAACTATCAAACGTAGCAAGACATAAAGAACGAACAAAAAAACCATGTTACAGTATGTGCCCATCTTTGTTGCAGCCTTGGGACACGTACCAGTTGTGGAGGACAATTATGTGCTTGTCCACGTATGTTGTCTGTGGTGCTGGCTGCCTCTGACACAGATGATGCAGTTGTTGCAGATGGCTGTGGTGTGATGTGAGCGGCTCTGAGTTCTTCACACACCCCTTCAAGGTCGTGCAATACCTGTGGAATGATGAAATGACGATGATGGTGACGATGATGATGGTGTTGATAGTTTGTAGTGAAGTAAAAGATGAAAGTGGTGGTTTTGGTAGTATTGTTGATAAGGATAATCATGATCATTCGCAATGACACGAAGATGGCTATGTTGCTGCTGCTGATGATGATGATTATGGTGACAAAGACCATGGGTACGATAGTACTAAAGACGGTTTGTTGTTGATGTTGGTGTTAGTGATGATGATTGTGCCACTTTTGATGTGTTGTTGATGCCATTATCTTTATCCTTCCACATCATAAAACAGAAGTAAAATAAATATTATTCCCAGTGCTGCTATGGAATCTTATAGATCAAGAGATGCTAGTGAAAATATCAGTTTGAAATATGTGTGAAGAAAACAACTTGATCAGTGTCAGGTGGACAGAAAGAAAACACACATGCTGCACATAATTCAAAGTCATCATTGTGGGAACTTTTGTTCAGGAAAAGCACAGGAATAAGGGACTGAAATTATACAAAAACAAATTCAAATAATTGTGTCCGCCTAGGAAGCAAGAGAATCGGAGCGCACTGGTTCGAATCACGGCTCAGCCGCCGATATTTTCTCCCCCCCCCCCCCCCCCCCCCCCCCCCCCCCCATCCCCCCCACTAGACCTTGAGTGGTGGATCTGGACGCTAGTCATTCGGATGAGACGATAAACCGAGGTCCCGTGTGCAGCATGCACTTAGCGCACGTAAAAGAACCCACGGCAACAAAAGGGTTGTTCCTGGCAAAATTCTGCAGAAAAATCCACTTCGATAGGAAAAACAAATAAAACTGCACGCAGGAAAAAAAAAAGGGGGGGGGGGGGGGGCGCTGTAGTGTAGCGACGCACTCTCCCTGGGGAGAGCAGCCCGAATTTCACACAGAGAAATCTGTTGTGATAAAAAGAAATACAAATACAAATATAATAAAAGAAGAAAGTGGAAAGGGAAGGGTTGAGAGAAGGGGTCCTGGAAGAGAGGACAGACAGACAGGCAGAGTAAAACAGAGACGTACAAACGCGGGCACACAAACAAGAAAATAGTATTCGCTTGTATATGTAGCCAAGTGTACAGCTGGCTACGATGACTACTTAACGCACAAGCTGTTTAGCAGACGCTTTTTTCACAGCTGACCTTCTGGTCTTCAGTGATCCACGCATAATGCGCGACGCCATTTCAAATTTTGAATGTGTGCCCCTTCTAAACAAATGTTCCAAAGATTTATTAAACTAAACCTATGTATCATTCACTGCCAGATTATGTCTGTTGTGCTGACACACACACACACTTAAATCAGTTAGAAGCATATTTGATTTCAATTTAATTGTTCGTCAGTGTAAAGATTTCAACTGACACTAAGTTTATGTCATTTTCTTCCTTCGTCACATATAATGCTACAATCATCAATTCTATGTCATTCCTTATCGTACACTGCAACCATACTATTATAGGTTTGGATGAGAATAGATGAGGCACTTATAAAATACAAAGCCAATTTTCATTGCCGACACTTACCGACAATCACTTCACAGCCAGACAGCTTGGCCCGAAGTTGAAATGTGTGTTTGTGACACTCCCAATTTGACCAAATATCTCTTCCATTGGATCAGCACACTACAAGTATTATATACTGGCAGAATTGTGTAAATTCCATCTTTAAATCTATACCATATGTGTTTGCCCATGTTAAACTGATTCAACGCAATTTGTAATTTTCAGCGAGGAACTCATCAAAAGTTATCAATTACAGGCGACTTAAATCAAGATTACAAAATCATCTTAGATAATCAAAACTTCATTTTATACTCATTAAAAAGATGGCGTTAAGCTCTTTGTTTTGTGACCAATCCAACGTAAATTGGTTCAGGAGTAATTTAGAAATCTATCACTGAACACCTGACAACAAACACAGATTATTCAAATATTCAGCCCAACAGACGTGATTTGCTTGCATCCATTGAATGTGATCCTTGCAGTTTGCGTGACTCACATAAATAGGTGAAGCATGTGATCACTGGTCCTTGACCTTAAGGGTGTAGGCACCAATAGGTCGTTAAACTCCAATAGAACATCACTGGTTGCTTTTCACCTGAGCCTCCTTGTGGCAATAGCTAGCTAGCTGACCACTGACCCTGTGTGTGTCAGTGTGTGTCGCCCCAAAGGCCAGCGTCGCACATCTTTGCTCTAAGTCAACTGTGTTATGTGCTGATAGTGTTTTAAAGTTCTGTAAACTTTGGCAGAAGAATTGCGTTGTTGTTCAGTCATTGGTATTATCATTGTTTGACGTAAATTATCATCATGTTGTCATGATATCCTTGTAAGCAGTATTCCATTTTATTCTTTCGAACGTCAGTCAGTGACTTCTCTGCCCACAGATAGTTTATTCGACTGTTCTAGAACATTCTGGGAATGGTGTATTCTTTCCCATTTACTCACACTGATGAAGGTTAGGCTTTACTTGTCCCACGTTGAAATGCAGATAACATTCAAATGATAGTTCTTGCAGTCATTGTACTTACTATTTGGTCTCTCAGCTTGCCTGTATTTGATATTAAAGACACTTATTCTATTATCTTGTTTATTATTCATGTATTATTTCACATAATGATATCAGTTGTACTGCTACAGTGTGTTACACTGACTCTCAGTACTACCAATTACACAGTTACTGTGTGCTTTGTCCTGTATGATGCATGTAGTATTATGTTGTTGTGATATTAAAATAGTGTTGGATTAATATCAGCACTGGGTTAACACCATCTGATATGCATCACAGTCTGGTAATTGTAATGGTAATTGTAATTCAGCTATCATGCTTCTTCATATACGGCATAGTATACAATCTTAACATAACCTATACTGTCAGTGTACTTTCACTAAATCAGCTTAGCTTCAACCACTTAGATTACACTGTCCAAATGTATTAGAAATGTCACTTGATGTCAGTGTATGGTCTTCACACATATGTATTATCTTATCTTATGTTGTTGCTGATTCCAAACCAAGTGGTAGTCTTTCCATGGTAATGTGTACGACATGTGCTCACTATCCACATGTATCTGACATGTACTTACGACATTTGTTGTTTGTGTCTTTTACAGGCACTGTCTTCTTATTTCTTGTCTTCTTCCCTTTTTCATAACTATTGTGGAAATAAAACAATAGAAAACCCTTTTTGTGACTGGCCTCTATAGCTTATGTTCCTGGCCTGTGCGAAGGAGATTTCTATCCTTTCACTCTTTTTATCCTATTTAATTCAGTAATTCTTTGTATCCCCTTGACATACCACTCAGTCTACAGTTGCAAAAGTGGCGTTGCTGACAGGATACTGATCCACGACAGGATTGATCCAAAGATATATCTTGTAATGTTTCAATTCTTTAATCCTGTTATCAAATTCATTAATTCATAAATAAACAACCCCTTACCACAGTTTTGTCCATTACATATTTGGTGCTTGCGAGCAAGGATGTTTTAGTTCTTAAATCCTTTTCTGATTTACATTGTAACCTCTCACTACTCGGTGCACTCTGCTGCGTATATGATAATAATTTGAAAGTATGTGGAACGAAAGTACTGCCACAAGCAGACACAGCATCATAGAGTGCTGGAAAAGACCAATCAGAATCAGTCCGTTCTGAAGAATTTAACCCCCAAATTATCCCATTTCCAGATGGTTCTCCCACACACATAATCACAGGGGAATGCAGTAAACAGATGCAGTCGATGGTTTGTGAAAATGCCAGACGTGCTCCTGCCAGTTTGTCGGCTTGTTGTCGTGGAATTGAAATTAACGACCTGTCATTTCCGTCCGAGGCTGGGGATTTCGGTGATTACCGTACCACAGATGTGTTTTATATGCTGTGAAACTGGTGTGATGGTTCGCACTCTGTCGCAATCTAAAGTTCTGTGGCAATGATTGTATAATTTGGGTAGTTGGCGGATAGATAGCAGTAAAAGTTAAACTCTTCATTTCTGCTGTGCTGTTGGGCAAAAGAGGTGTGTTGCCATACGTTAAGTTTCAGCTGTAAACCCACGATTTCTCACAATCCCACGATTTCTCTCGCCTTGAGAGAAATCGTGGGATTGCTGGAATTCTCTCACTTTGAGAGAAATCGTGGTCGTTACCCTCCCACGTTTTCTCTAAATTGCAAGATTCTCACAATGTGTGAGAAATCGTGGGAAGTTCCTTTTATTTTTATCAAAAATAACTCCTTTGTCATCAGAGTTGGGTTTTTTTGTTGTTGTTGTTGTTTTTGTTTGTTTGTTTGTTTTTATTGTTGTTGTTTTGTTGTTGTTGTTTTTTTGGGGGGGTTGTTGTTGTTGTTGTTGTTGTTGTTGTTTTGTTTTTTCCCAATGCAAATCTGAGAGAATAATGAAAGGGGCAAGGGAGCTCAAGGAGTGTGCAGAGGGTGGGAGGAGACAAACGATTATGCTTCGTCACATCCAAAGTTCATTTTGGACAGTCAGGTGTTTGATTAATTTTGCTTTGAAATGGAACAGAGTTGGTGAGTGATGGAGTTCTAGAGGAAATGAGTTCCAGACAGAAGTTACTTGATACTGAAAATCCCTTTGACCAAATGTCTTTGAAGAGACTTTGGAAGAAGGGTTTTTCTCCAGAAGACCAGAGAGAATGGAAACGGGCGTAAATATCAAGGGCAGAAGGTGAGTAGGTTGGGGGAAGAACCGTGGAAGTGGCGATAACCCAATATGCCAATTTTGTACTGATTAATTTTCTGTACCGGATGGTCAACCAATAACGTTGACGGAAGAGAGGGGTAGTATGATTTTTTGTTTGTGACACACCAACAGACAGGCAGACTGACAGACAGACAGACAGACAGACAGGCAGACTGACAGACAAACACACCCTCAGACAGACAGACAGA
>NC_134886.1:9057787-9092787 GCF_041734735.1 Babylonia areolata
TCTCCCCAGTCCTACTCTCCCACCTCCATCTCATCCCATCTCTCCCCCACCCCTGTCCTACACACCCCCATGTCCCCCACCCCATCCTGGCGGTTCGTCCGTCGGGATCGACGAGGACCATCTAGTCATCCTGGGGGTGGGTGGGTTGGGCTCTGTGGGTGCGCAGATGACTGGTCAGGTCATCCGCGCCCGGAAGGTTCTGACGCAGTGTGGACAGGGGATGGTGGCGGCTGTTGGGGACTTACTGGCACTGTTTTTCCTGGCCTGTCTGCGTTGCTCTGCTGCAGCGATTCTGTTGGCCTCACAGGATTTGGCGCCTTTGTGGACAGCTGAACGCCACTTTGGTCTGTCCATTGCATTCAGCTCCCATGTGTCGTAGCTGATGTTGAAGGACAGGTAGGAGATAGTGGAAGGGAGAGGAAAGGGGGAGTAGGGAGATGGGGCAGTTGTAGTGCAGGACATGGGGAGTAGAAAGGGTGGCAGGGGATCACACCCAATAATTCTCTTCTTTGCAGGCTCTGCTCTTTTTTTCGGTTTCTCAGAAGCGTCTGCAGGTCATTATGTCAAATGGAGGATTGCTGCAAGGGTTAGGGATGGGCAGTGGAGGGAAAGGCAGGATCAGGGTAATGGGAGTAGGAGGCTGTGCCAGTGGGGGGAGGGAGGGTAGGACGGGGGAGATGGGACAGTAGGACGAAAAAAGAGAGGGGGGTAGGGGGGGGGGCAGAAAGTAGGACAGGGGGGAAAGGGGAGATGGGTTTAGGGAGACTAGGACAGGGGAAGATGGGACAGTTAGAGAGTAGGACAGGGGAGATGTGGGATGGGAGAGGTGGGGAGATGGGGGAGGGAGAGTAGGACCATGTGGGAGATTGGGGAAAGGGAGAGTAGGACAGGGGGGGTGGGAGAGAGAGAGTAGGACGGGGGGGGGGGTGGCAGAGTAGGATAGGGGGCAGAGGGAAAGTAGGACAAGGGGGTGAGCGAAAGTAGGACGGGGGAGTAAGACAGGGGAAGGACGGGGGGGGGAGTAGATGGGTGGAGGGACAGTAGAACTGGGTGGGAGATGGGGAGGGGTGGAGTGTAGGACAGGGTGGAGAGATTGGAGGAGGAGGAATATGACGGGGGCAAGAATGCGGGGTTTGGGGGCGGGGGGGGGGGGGGTAGAGTAGGACGGGAGGGAGATGGGGGAGGGACAGGAGGATGAGATGGGAGTGAGGGAGAGTAGGACGGGGTAAGCTGGGGGCGGGGAGTAAGACGTGGGAGGTGGGGGAAAGAGAGAGTAAGATGGGAGAGGACGGAGGAGGAGATGGGGGGGAGGGAGAGTAAGACGGGGGAGTTGGGAGAGGACGGGGGAGTAGGTGGGGGATGGAGAATAGGACGGGGGAGATGGGAGGAAGGGATAGTAGGACGGGGTAGGTGGTGGAGTAGGACAAAGGGGAGATGAAGGAACAGGGGCGAAGGACTGTGCTGATGGGAGAGATGGACGTGGGGTGTGGGGGGGGGTGTAGGACAGGGGGGAGATGGGAGAGTAGGACGGGGGGGGGGAGTGATGTGGGGGAATGTTAGAGTAGGACAGGGCTGATTGGAGAGTATGACGGGGTGGGGTTGGGGAATGTGGGGGAAGGGGAGAGTGGGACACGGCACACACACACACACTTACACAGAATTCATGTGGAGTGATGGCCTAGAGGTAACGCATCCACCTAGGAAACAAGAGAATCCGAGCGCGCTGGTTCGAATCACCTGGGCTCAGCCGCCGATATTTTCTCACCCTCCACTAGACCTTGAGTGGTGGTCTGGACGCTAGTCATTCGGATGAGACAATAAACCGACTGAGGTCCCGTGTGCAGCAGTGCACTTAGCGCACGTAAAAGAACCCACGGCAACAAAGGGTTGTTCCTGGCAAAATTCTGTAGAAAAATGCAATTTGATAGGAAAAACAAATAAAACTGCACATAGGAAAAAATACTAGTACCAGAAAAATGGGTGTTGCTGTCGAGTAGTGACGCGCTCTCCCTGGGGAGAGCAGCCCGAATTTCACACAGAGAAATCTGTTGTGATGAAAAGAGAAATACAAATACTTATACAAGCACATACTCATACGCCCATACCCCCCCCCCCAAAAAAAAAAACAAAAAAAAAAAACAAAAAAAAAAAACTTAAACAAAACACACACACACACATATATACAAATATATATATATATATATATATATATATATATATATATATATATATATATATATATATATATATATATATATGCACACCCGCACGTTCCAATATTCCGCTGCTCCCACAGTACTGACAGACTTGCATACACACACATACCTCATCCTTCTCACACACACACACACACACACACACACACACACACACACACACACACACACACACACCAGTGTACGGGGGAGTATCGACACGGGGCCGGAGTATCGACACGGGAGAGTATCGACACGCTCCCCGTGTTGTGTACTCACAAGAACATGACAAATGTCAATTAAGATCGTATTCATAGCCGGGTACACGTTGTTTTTAAGTTGTGGTTTAAGGTGCTCAGTTAAAGTGAACCAAATAAAAATACTCTGAGTTGAAGAATTCTTGTAACGTATGATCAAACTTCTACAAAAGCTTCGGATTATCCGGCTGTGCCTCACGGATTTAATCCACATCTGCCACTTTCTCATGTCCTTTGGTATCACCCGGCCGCCTCGTAAACAGAGAAACATTGGCACTTCTTGCGCACGCCAATTTTGCCTGAGCAATTGATTTGTGACAGTTTATGAATAAAACAAAGTTTCTTGCATTAGTGTACTTGCGTACACCGCCCAACAGCAACAAACACAAGATGAACATGAATAAATAAAAGAAAATGGAAGAAGTGAAGATGAAGATTCGATGGGGACATAAAAAGGCCGAGAGGTCTAGGCAAATGACTGCCAGTCCCTATACTACTACTACTACCAGCTTTTATCTGGATAATGGGAGACAAGTATGAAAGATCATATCGCTCTGACATTCGAGTTCTCTTTCTTCGATCCAGCCATGTCAAGGATTATTTTGACCAATGAAATTTTCACAAATAATTCAGCGAGAGGGTATTGCAAACGTTTCTGTCCTACTTCCGATTTGATTTTCGAAATGTCCAGACAGTTTGAATTTAAGCGAATTTTATTTGCTTGTGTTCTAATACTGACAATCAGAAATGGATGTGGAATGTTTGAATGGTTATTTGGAGAGCAGAAGACAAACCTGGACGATTCGAAGGATTCAGAAGAGCCAACAACTCGCTTTGAAGTTCTTTCGTCAGACGAAAAATTCTTGGACTTCGCAACAACATTGGTTGACCTCTCGCCTCTTGATGCCTGTTATCATGTTGTGAGCAATCTTTATTTCTTTTTTGACTGATTTAGTGTATGATAAATCGGATCCATTCTTTCACTGTTTCATTCGCAGCTTACTCAACCGTGATGTTAACTGATGATGCAGCATGAGTGCAGCAATATGGTCACATGTTTTTTCCTTCTTTTCGTTACACGACCAACATCGACTTGCCGATGACTGTTGTGGTTGATGCGTGCTTGGTAGTTTAGTGTTTCCATTACCCACTGAGAGAACCCAAGTTTGAGAATATTATGGAACTGCATCTCTCTCTCTCTCTCTCTCTCTCTCTCTCTCTCTCTCTCTCTCTCTCAGTGACACACACATGTTATATGATAGTTGTGTTTGAACATGACCATCAGAAAGGCAGAGGAGGCTAGTGATGCCTTGATTTTCTGGGCTAGAATTCGCTTATAATGAATAGTGGAGAGTGTCTTGCCCAAGTTGTATCTTACTGGTTACTGGTTGTGTCCATGTTGAAGCTCTTTGGAGCTTGTTCACAGGTCTCACTAATACAACTGAAAATACATACACATACGTGGCGCAAGATATCGACAGTGACTAATAGTAGCAATCTGGGTCAAATTTTGCAGGTAGCTCCTTCCAGTGTGCGTCAAGCCTGTTCTTAAAAGCACTGACTGATGGGGCTGTGACCACACTGTCTGGCAGGCTGTTCCAGGTGGCGGTTACGTGCTGAACAAAAAAACTGCTTCTGATGTTGAGTCTGCAGTGTGATTTGTCCAACTTCAGGCTGTGCCCTCTTGTGTCTCTGCCTTGATAGTAACTGATGTGGGGGCGGCTGGTCAAGTACAGGCCATGCGTGTATTTATACATGTCGATCATGTCCCCCCTGAGGCGGCGGTGCTCAAGACTGGGCAGGTTCAGTGCAGCAAGGCGCTCTGAATATGGTTTATCCTTCAGTGATGCAATGAGCTTGGTGGCACGCCTCTGTACGTCCTCTAGTTCGCAGCACAGTGTCTTGTGTCGGGGTTGCCATGCTGTGTGTCCATACTCGAGAACCGGGCGAACTAGAGACTTGTATAGTTGGATGAAGACTGCGGGGGTGAGAAAGTCGAAAGATCTTCGGATGACTCCAAGAAATCTGTTTGCTTTTTCAGTCGCTTGGTTGATGTGGTTCTTGAAGGTCAGCCCTTTGTCAATCAGGACGCCAAGGTCCTTCTCTACCTCACTTTCTGCTAGTTCCACAACTATCAGTTCCCCTTGTCCATTATGGCCTTTCATGTGGTATTTCCTGTCTGTCTTTGGGTTCTCTATTCTCATGACTGAGCATTTCTCAGGATGAAACCGCATTTGCCATTTTGTAGACCAATCGTGAAGTCGATCCAGATCGTCTTGCAGTGTTGCCATGGCTTTATCATTGTCGTTTCTTGCAAAAACCTTCGTATCATCGGCGAATAACTTGATATGGCTCTGGACATGTTGGGGCAGATCATTTATGTACATCAAGAACAGAACTGGACCGATGACACTGCCTTGTGGGATGCCGCTTGTCACCTCTCCTCTCTCTGACATTGCTCCGTTGACACAGTATCCCCATTCTCTCTGTGTTGGGATAGTGTCCTCAGAGGCCAACTTGCCCCCAAAGTTGCAGCTCTGAGAGCCAGTGCAGTATTGCCTCCTACTTAGTTTCTTCTGCTTCTCGTTTATTAGATGGACTAAGCTGTAAATGAATTCCCATTGCAGTAGAGAAACCATTGATCATAAAGCTCTCACTTTGATGTTGACCCAACTGTAAGCTTATGTCTATCTCTGATATATAAGCTGAGTATTGACACATGTATGTTGAAAACAAAACAGAAACACACATCACTGATTATCAATAATTGTGATTGTTACTAATGTTGGTTGAATCTGATGAAGTTGCCAGGCCATGGTGCTTGCAGATCCATATGACAGCCTGAACCTTGAAGGGCACAGTAATCCACAAGGAGGGTAGTCAAAAGTTACCACTAGGTTGATAGTTCTCCACTTCCAGGCCTATTATTTGTTCAGTTCCATGTGACACTGAGTCTCTGATTTTCAAGTTTTTGGACTCGAGGATGGACTACTGCACTCAATGCAGAATAGTATACATTTGAAGTTTCCCATTATTCTATTGCAGTGGTTTCCAAATGGTCTACACTTAGGATTTCCCTACTGTCTGTAGAGCAGGTTTCCAAATAATCTACAGCTCAACAGTTTCCCAAAGATCTACAGCTTGAGTTTCCCATTTGTGTGTGGTTAGGGTTTCCCTGTTGACCACAAGGATGTGACATGATTTTACTTTTAGTGAGGTTGTTCTTATTTTTTACTGGCCCCTAGGCTCTTGTGTTTCAACTGTCAGTTCTGACAAAAGGATTCTGTTAGGGATTTATTTGTCCTCCATTCTCACGAATCTCCACATTTTCCCTGTCCAGCACAGTCATCCATTTTATATAACTGGATAATGGGTGCTGCAGTCTATGCTGGGGTATAATTCAGTGATTTTCTTGGAATTTTTGGTGTTGGGCTTGTGGAACCAAGAGAAACCATTGTGGGCATGAACTTCTAATGAATTTACTTTAGTATAGATCCAGAATTGATAAAAAAAAAAAAAATGATGAGTAAAGTTCAAGCTCAGCCTCCTTCATGTTTGGTCATGTAAGGTTGTTGCTGTTTATAAGTGTTTTTTCTTGTCTTAAATTTGAAAATCCATTGACTGGTAGAGGAACTAAATTCTTAGAATAATTTGTGGAAATGTGATGCTTATGTCATTAAGTTTATGAGAAGCCGAACTGTGTGGTTATTCAAGGTGTGGACGGTACAAAAGAACTAAGTGAATGATGATTTACTGTATAAAAGGATAGACAAGAATTCCCGCGCACAGGCCAGGAACATATAGAGGCCAGTCACAAATGGGTTTTTTCTATTGTTTTATTTACAATAGTTATGAGAACGTAAGAAAAGAAGACAAACTAAAGGAGAAGACATAAAAAGAGAAGACTAATAAGAGAAGACTAAGAAGAAGAACTAAGAGAAGAAGACAGTGCCTGGAATGACACAAACAAATGTCATTAGCACAGCATGTTGGCACAAGTGAATAATAAAGCACATGTATACATATTACATGGAAAGACTGCCACTTGGTAGTGCATATGTGTGAAGACCAAACGCTGACATCAAATGACATTTCTAATACATTTAAATAGTGCAGTTAAAGTGATTGAAGCTGTGCTGATTTAATGAAAGTACACTGGCAGTATAGATTAGGTAAAGCTTATACTGTGTCAAAGTGACTCAAATGAATCAGTTTATCATGTAGCACTATACTGGAGTAAGCCGTATAGGAGAGGGCATGATAACTAAATTACAATTAAAAGACTGATACATATCAGATGGTTTTAACCAGTAACTGATATTAATCCAACACTATCTTGTAATCACAACAGCAGAATACTACACACATCTTAGAGTACTGAGAATCAGTGAAACACTAGCCTTCATCAGTGACAGCAAATGAGAAAGAACGCGTCATATGCACTCACTAGAATATTCTCGAACAAACTATCAGTGTCCAGAGACGTCAATGACTGTGACATTAAGAAGAATCAAATGGAACACTGCTCCAAGCATATGACAACATGGTGATTATTTAGATCAGTCATAGCCGAGCTGTGACTAACATGTCAAAGCAATAACTGAACAAAGAATTAACTGAACAAAGCAATAACTGAACATACTCATATGAACACAAGTACTGTGTTGAATAATACAATTTACAAATCAACACATTCTACACACTAGTACTTACAGCGATACATAGTGAGATGTTAGCCGTTGTGAGAACACACACTCACACTGCCCGCGATGCAGCAAGAGAGAGAGAGAGCAGCTCTGGTCAGATGACTGACTAGGTACAAAATGACCACTCATTACTCGCTCTGCCAATTTATACAGGTTAAGCGAACTACAAAGACAATCACGTGTGCTGCAAGCAGATTGACCCTAATCTGGCCAAATCTGACAACATCTGTGTTTCTTACAAGGTGTTCAGTGACAGATTTCTAAATGATTCCTGAACCGATTTACGTCGGATAAGTTGCAAAAGGAAGAGCTAAACGACTACTTTCTATTGAGTATAAAATGAAGTGTTGATTATTTATGATGAATTTATAATCTTAATTTAAGTCACCTGAATAGGGTCAGTTTTAACGAGCTCGTTGCTGAAAATTACAAACTGCGTTAAATCAGTTTAACGTAGGCAAACATAAATGGAATAGACTTATAGATGGAATTGAGACGATTCTGCCAGTATATAATACTTGCAGTTTACTGACCTGACCAAAGATATATTAATTAAATACGGTGGACCAGAAACACAGATTCCAGCTCAGCCAGTAGCATGCCGCAATGCTGGTCGAGGAGTAGGCTGTCTGGCGAGAACAAAATGATGTAAGCGGCTTTGCGTTCAAACTAGGAGTGACGTCACACATTTTCTGCACACAGGTTAGTTGTGAAAACTGTCGTCTGCTAATATAGCTTGTGCGTGAATCATTATCTGAAGCCTAAGAGCGCTGTCTGAAGCAGGATGAAGCTAAGCGATTGGCTACATATAAAATATTGATACTCACTGGGGTTTTTTGTTGTTGTTGTTGTTGTTTTTTGTGGTTATATTTTAAATCAGGTTGCTCCTTAACAGGTGATTTACCAGCTGAAGAAGCGATGTGGGGAGCTGTCGGAAGAAGAGCTGGGAAAACTGTCTGTGCAGCTACTGAACTGTCAGTCAGAGGTGGAGCAGAGACCCATCTTCAAGTGTTCAACTGACATGGTAAACCTAGCCATGCATTTCTGGCTTACTACTTGTACTACTCTACTAGTTCAGATGGTTTACAGTCGTTTCGCCTCAATGCCAGTTCGCCCCCAACCATTTGCCCTCGAGCCAGCCATTTGCCCCCATACCACAGGTCCATTCGCCCCTTTCACAGTCATTTCACCCCCAACCAGTTCATAAAATTTAAACGTTTGATGATGTATTGTTTTCTTCGAGTTCACAGAAGGTAGTAATTATTATAGCGAAAACAGGGGATGGCTCGAAAATTGAATTGGATCAGTAAAATCATGTCTTAGCCACACCTGCCTGCTAAGTTTATCCCTTAGAGGGAAGGCAAGCATGGGAAAGGAAATAGGCCTACATAGCCTAGGCCTAATGAAATATAACGTTGAACTTGAAGACCGCAGAATCAGTTGGTAGGTGCAAATTCAGTTGCTTCAATGTCTTTATTGCTGCACACATATGAGCAGTGCTGAGAACAAAGAAAGAGACAGGAGACAAAGTACAAATACAAATATTGTTTGGTCAAGATTGATGCAGTGCTACATACTTCTAGATTCAAGGAGACAAGAGGAATGGAGAAATGATCAACAAGACTAGACACTGACAGTAAAGTAATTATTTGTGAAGTCACAAAAGATTTACGAGATCATATCGGTAACTGCTCAAAATGGAAGAGCTGTAAGAGGCTTGTAAAAGCTGTATCCACAGTTTCAGAAAAGGTCAAAAAAATTTTTAAAAACATGTAAAATGAGTAAGAAGGATAAGAGCAGAAACCCATAACTCTGTGTGTATGAATGTAAATAAAAACAGAAAAAGTACAGTTGTTTTTGTCTTTATTGGAGGAACAGAGCACTGTAACGCTCACTGAAATAAACCAGGCAGCTAAAGGGGCGAAAAGATGGCAAAGGGGGTGAACTGATTAGGGGCAAGCTGGCAATAGGGCGACTGATTGGGTAGAACTGACAGTGGGGCAAAACGACCAGATACCATTCAGATGGTGGTGTGTTATTTTAGTATCACTGTATTTCTGTTTTCAGTAGGATTCCTTGAATGTATCATGATGTAAACTTTGTGTGTTTGTGTGTGTGTTTTCTTTTTAATCTACAACTTCCAGTTATTGTAGATATGCAGGGCAGAGGTGAGCTGAGGTAATTTCCCTCTTTGTTTTTTTTTTTTTTTTTTTTTGTTGTTTTTTTGTTTTTTGTTTGTTTAACAATTGTATCAAGATCTCTGTGGAGTGAATCTTTAAATTATTTACAAATAAATATAGTTTTCCCTCTTATTTTTTTAATTCCCACAATGATCCACTTCCACATCCATGATCAGAGTGAATCATCAACAGTTTTACTGAGGATGGTCAGCTGGCATGTGCACATGCAGTTAAAGAAAGCATCTGCAATTATTTAGTCTTTCATGTATTTAAAAAGTATTATCATATTCTTCAAAGCAAAATATAATGCCATTGAATCAATACAATTCCTATCAATTCAAAACCAAATCAATCATTTTAACATTACCAGGAATTAAAATTCTTCACTTGTATTGACCATTTATTTGTTTGAAAATGCAATTCAAATGCAAAGCATTGAAACAAGTCCATTCATGTTCAATATTGTCCAGTAGCAGATGAAATACAAGATCTATACAACTTTAATTCTGCATGTGACATTGAAAAGTTTCAACTGCACTTAAACCATGTTATTTATATTACATTTACACATATCTAAATCAAACAAGTATGCTATACACATATAATACATTTACACACATTTCGATGAAACAAACATGCTATCCTTCTTCTTGTCAGTGGGAACAGAGCACATTTCATTCTCTCGTTATTGTTGTCTGCCAGACACTGGCGGAGTGCACTAAGAACATGGACGCTGTGACATGGAACACATATCAGATCGTTGGCAACCGTGCCCGCGCCATGTGCTACGCCACGCAACAGCTGCAGTTCCGACGACTGACGGAAAAGTCTGTCAACCAGCTGGCAGCTGCTACATTGGCTCAGATGAAAAGCATGCAAGAGCTTAAAGTAAGTGGTGAGCTTGGTTTTTAGTACAACAGTCATTAGTTGTACACATGTATTTGTTATGGGTGCAGGTGTCTAGGATTTACATAGTTTATTCTGAGGCCAATTAGTTACTCATTGCAAGAAACTGCATTGTAACAGCAACCAGCTTCAGCTGACTGTTCACCATGAGAAAAAGGACTTTTTATTTGCACTTTTGTTTCGCCAGTAAACACCAGTGTGCTTGTGAGTGTGTTTATTTTCCTCCATCTGTATATGAATTTTTTTTTTATCTAAGTGTGCGTGGAGGGTAGAGTGTTCAGTCATTCATGCTCGTGCATGTTTATCTTATGTGTGTTTGGGTGTGTGTTTGCTTTGCGTTTGTTGATTTCTTCATGAAATATAGTTTGTTTTATTATAAGCATCATTTACTTGACAGTTTCATTGTTTGGTGGGTTTGGAAATGTGCTGCTGTGGATTTTTTTTTTTTTTTTTTTTTTTTACAGGTATTGATTTGTATTTGTGAATGCATTGGATGCTTTTGTTGACAGAGAGCTTCTGTGATGCTTTATGTCATGTCTGTTTTTAACTGGATCATGTTAATGGAAATTTTGCCATGTAAAAGTTTTGCATCATTAATTCTGCCTCACACTGCTTTTGATTTCTACTTACTGGAGAACCCCTTGATTTAAACACCCTTTTATCCTTAAAACGAAAATAAACCAAAAACAAAGAAGCTGTAAATGTGTTGTTTTTGTGGTAATGCTTGAAAACTGACATAATTGATTGTATAATATTAAACTTTGTTTGAACCAAGCCTGGTTCATGGTTTTCATAATTACTGTTTCTTTTTTTTTCTTCTTCTCCTTTTTTTTTTAATGCTAGAGACTTCCTGGCAAAGATATGACTTTTTTGTTTTTGTCACCAAAATGCCTCCCCCCCCCTCCCTCCCCCCTTTATTTTCAGGGGTATCCAGGTTTATGTCTGCAGTGTTTATTAGGTGATTTTTTTTTTTCAATAGTTTCTCACAAGGAATTCAGAATTGTATTGTATTACTCTTCTTTTTGCAAGAGATTTCTCAATGTGAAATTTTGGACACTCTCTTGTCATGGAAAGTGTCACTACAGTGCAGCACCACCTTTTTTTTCTGCTTGCTTGCTGTGTTTCTTTTCTATTCAAAGTGATTTTTTTCTATAGAATTAAGAATTTTGCCAGGGGCAACACTTTAGTTGCCATGGGATCTTTTACATGCGCTAAGTGCATGCTACATATGGGACCTCAGCTTATCATCTCATCTGAAGGAGTAGCTTCCAGACCACCACCCAAGGTCTAGTGTAGGTGGAGAAAGCGCAGGTTTCAGTCCCATGTGCTCTGATTCTCTTTGCTTCCAAGGTGGGCACGTTACCATCAAGACCATCACGCCACAGAATGTCTTGGTTCCTTGCAGACCTATTCCAGTGCACTGCTCCTCCTCCAAAGAAAAATCCTGAACTGTTGCAGGCCTTTCCATGGCACTGCTCTTCCTCCATTGGGAAAAACCTGAACTGTTGCAGACCTGTCCAAGGCACTGCTCCTCTTCCTTAGGGAAAAACCTGAAATGTTGCACACCTTTCCAAGGTACTGCTCCTCCTCCTTAGGGAAAAACGTGAACTGTTTCAGACTGGCCAAGAGCAGCTGCACACCATGGCCACGGACACAATCCGCCGGCTGTTTGAGAGTCAGCAGGAGCTGCTGGTGACCCACGAGGCGCTGCGAGCAGGACAGAGCGACGTCTTCACCTCCGTGGCAGACAACGTCAGGCAGCTTCAGCAGGAGAAGGCGCTCATCGCTGCCGGCAACCTGGAACTGGCCCAGCTGGCGGAGAAGATCCGCGCCGAGCTGAGTGAGTTAGGGTCTGACTGTTTGTCTGCCTGTCTTTCTGCATCAGTTTATCTTTCTAAGAGAAAATCTACACAAGCTGAGTTGGAAACTGTGTCTGTCTTTCTGCATCAGTGTAAGTCTTTGTTGGAGAAAATGCGTGCCGAGCTGAGTGAGTTGGGGTCTGACTGTTTGTCTTTTTGTCTTTCTGCATTCATTAGTGTAAGTCTTTGTTGGAGAAAATGCGTGCCAAGCTGAGTGAGTTGGGGTCTGACTGTCTTTCTGCATCAGTGTAAGTCTTTGTTGGAGAAAATGTGTGCCAAGCTGAGTGAGCTGGGGTCTTACTGATTGTCTTTCTGCATTGGTGTAAGTCTTTGTTGGAGAAAATGCGTGCCAAGCTGAGTGAGCTGGGGTCTTACTGATTGTCTTTCTGCATTGGTGTAAGTCTTTGCTGGAGAAAATCTGTGCTGAGCTCACTGAGTTGGAGACTGTTTGTCTGTCTTTCTGTATCAGTTTAAACTGCCTTTGTTGGAGAAAATCCATGCTGAGCTCATTGAGTTGGGGTCTGACTGTTCGTCTGTCTGTCTTTCTGCATCAGTGTAAGTCTTTGTTGGTGAAATCTGTGCCGAGCTCAGTGAGCTGGAGACTAACTGTCTGTCTGTCTGTCTTTCTGCATCAGTGTAAGTCTTTGTTTGAAAACATTTGCGCCAAGGAGAGTGAATTTTTGTCTTTCTGTATCAGTGTAAGTCTTTGTTGGAGAAAATCCATGATGAGCTGAGAAATCCATGCTGAGCTGAGTGAGTTGGAGTCAGACTGTGTTCATCTGTCTTTCTATATCAGTTTATCTTTGTAAGAGAAAATCCACACAAGCTGAGTTGGAAACTGTTTGTCTGTCTTTCTGCGTCAGTGTAAGTCTTTGTTGGAGAAAATGTGTGCTGAGCAGAGTGAGTTGGAGACTGACATCCATCCATCTGTCTTTATCAGCATATGTTTTTGTAAGAGAAAATCAGTGTCAAGCCAAGTGATGTGGTGACTGACTGATGTTCTTCTTTGTGCGTCAGTTTCTGTCTTTGTAAGAGAAAATCCGTTCATCTGTCTGTCATCTGCGTCGCCGTCTATCTTTTTAGGAAACGTTCCAACTGTTGTTGGGGTTGTTTTTTTGGGGTTTTGTTTTTTTTTGCAGCAACAGGTGACAGTGAAATCTAGTTTGAGTTACAAGGAGGCATCAAAGTGTGCAGACTGATCCATGTATGCTGCATCATATCTGCTTTAAATTAAAAGAGAGTGGAATAGGGGGCGGGGGTCAGATGCCTTCCCTTTGCACAGATCCAACACAATTGTCAGGCCTTGAGAGCCAACTGAATGCAGAGACGCAGTTTGTTCCGATGTTACACCAACGGTAATATTGTCCCTACAACTACAAGTTCATTTTCGACTGCATAGCATGGTCACATGCTTTCCTGTCGTAACGTTGCCCAGACACTCTAGATCTATCACTTACAAGCTCAGGGCAGTCACTACTAACTTTGGTCTCACGTGATGATGCTCAGCTAATCATGTGCATGTTTACATTGAAACAGCATCGAGTGGACCAATCGGCTTAATCGTGTGCCCAAACAAGAGAGAACGTGGTAAATCAAGTTGCGTCTCAGTCAGATAGCATCTGTGCTTGGTGGATTAAGCTGTGGAATGCAAGGAAAGAGATGGGAATAGAAGTTTCACCAAAAGTACACTGGAAAATATCTGTGCATCCTGCCCTCCATTTTGGTGAACTCGCGTGCTCGTTGTATGTCGTGTAGATAAAATGTATGTTTGCTGATGTGGTTCGGAGTATGTGTTCTTACCAAATTCAAAATGTTCCTACCAAATTTCCTGATTGTTCCTGCAAACATTTGACAGGGGTTGGCATCTCTGTGAATGCTGCAGGGTGAGCTGGGGGTGGGAGGGGTAGGGGAGGGTTATATCCAGCAAGGCAATATTGAACAACAAACAAGTACTCTTGCTCTTGGCATGACAAAGGTGCAGTCCCCTGGTTTGTTTTACAAAGAGTAAAAGAATGTTTCTGTTGTTGTGTTTTTCTCTTTGCTTTGTCTCTGTCTTGCTCTCTCTCTCTCTCTCTCTCTCTCTCTCTTGTCTCTGTCTGTGTGTGTGTGTGTGGTCTCTCTCTCTCTTTCATTTGTCACATCTGTTGGCAGTGCTTTCAATTCATGTGTGTTTGATGTTGCTGGCAGACACAACAGCGGAACTGATCAAAGCTCAGGAGGTGACCCAGCAGGAGAAGCACGAGGACATTCTCAAGGACCTCAAACTCATCCACGCTCAGGCTTCTGAGGCTCTGGCCAAGCTGGGTGAGTGTCGCACACACCCCATTCTGACAGTTTGTGTCAACTCTGGAGTTTGTCGTTTTTTGTGTTGTTGGTGGTGATGGTAGTGGTGGTAGTCGTTGTTAGGGTGAGGTAGGGGTTGTGGGTTGTGGGTTTTTTTTTGTGTGTGTGTGTGTGTATGTGTGTTTTTGGGAGATTGCAGCATTCTGCAGTCACGCTTCTGACACATTCAGTTCAGTTCTGGCCTTAGAACATATCTGTACAAATCTGTTTTCATGAATGTCTATGTGTGTGTGTGAGAGAGAGAGAGAGAGAGAGAGAGTTTGATTTGTCATTGACACATTCCAATTGTCTGTGTTGTTAGTGTTTGTAACCATGTTTTCCCACACTGATGTTACTTGTTAGAGCTTTGGGCCCCTGAGCTGAGGAGGTCGAGTGCATAATGAATTATACCCATTATTTTTGTTGTTATTACCAAAAAAAATTTGGCTATTGACCACATTATTATATAAGCCGCATCCCCTAATTTTTTTTTTTTAGATGTAAGTTTATTCACACATAGCCGGTGTTGTTTATAAGCCATGAATATTCACACAAAAAAGAAAAAAAAAAGTGCAAAAACATCTCAAAATTAGCCACAGAAAGTGAGAAACTCGATTGCCTTCAGTTTGAAAGCTGCATCGTTGGTATTGCTTCATGCTTCCAGCATGATGAAAGTTGTCAGAGCAAAGCTGATAAACTGAATATTTTGTATGCATAAAGACCATGTGTAAATTTGGAGGGAATATACATGAACAGTCAACACTGGCACACTTTTACAGACAGCTTTGAATTGATGAGGAGTCAAAACAAGTTTTGAAAGCTAATTTGAAATCAAAAATAGACTGGAGACTGACGACAACACTTGATTTGACCTGAATGTGTCATCAGAAAAATCTGTTAAACAAGCCACTGTCGTTATTTTAGCTGCAGGGGTCATAGCTGAGGTGGAAAAGCTGCGGCTAATAGACCGAATTTGACAGTACACTTCTATCTTTGATGTCCCCAGATGCCAGCAGCGAAAGGCTGCTGACTCACCACAGCAGGCTGCAGAGACAGCAGGAGGAGGTGTTCCGGAACCTGCAGAAGATCAATGGCACGGTGATGGAGGTCATGGCCACTGTGGTGGGCCTGCAGGCCCACATGGAACAGCGCATCTCCTGGGTCACCCAGATCCTGGGAGGGGCAGGTGAGGGCCCTCTGGGGCTGTGGGTGAGGGTAGTGGTGAGGGGTTGGTGGAGGGTGTCTGTGGGTGAGGGGCTGAAAGACACAGAACACAGAACACCGACCAGAGAACACCAACACCCGGAGGAAAACTATCCCCAGTCATGAGTGCAGAACCGGGCAAACACCCCTGAAGAGTGCAGAGCAGACACGACTGCCTCTTATGCCAGTCGCTGGCGAAAAAGCCCACAATCCTGTCACTGACTAAGGAAAGGTTGATCTCAGTTCAATGTCAGCCTGAACTGAGACACACGAGATTCCTGTGCAATCAGCACAACCCCCACCACTCTCCAGCTGAATGGGGTGGGAGAACAAGGAGGGGGTAAGGCACACACACACACCTTGGTTTGTCATGAGATGTGACAGATGTTTGAAAGTGCAGTATAAGTGTATTATTAGAGTTGTGATTAAGGAACAGTTATAATCACAGTTATGATAATATGTCTATACTGCACTTTCAAACATTATCAAAGCACTTTACCATGACACTTTAGTAGACTTTAATTGTAATTAAGGATAATAACTAATAGTATTACCATTATTGTATGTCTGTATGTTTTAAATAATGTTGAACTCAATTTTTTTGAAAGAGTCTACAACAACAACAACAACAACAAATGTTATTAAGGAAAAAATATACCTGGTTTATACTCTGCTTTCAAACATAAATAATCAAAGCACTTTACAATGACACTTTAGCAGACTTAATAGTTATCAAAGATAAAAACTAATATTATTACCATTAGTATATGTCTGTATATTTTAGATAATGTTGAACTAAAAAACAAAACAAAAAAGTCTATTACAAAAAAACAAAAACAAAAACAAAATGTTATTAAGGAAGAAAGATACTTATCGGTTATCCAAAATCTCTCCCCTTCCCCCCGTCCCTGGTTTATCCTGCACTTTCAAACATTATCAACGCACTCTACAGTGACACATTAGTAGACCATATTGTATGTCTGTTTTAAATAATGTTGGACTCGGTTTAAAAAAAAAAAAAAAAAAAAGAAAGAAAGAAAAGTCTATTACCAAAAAAAAAAATGTTATTAAGGAAGAAAGACACTTATCTAAGATCTCTTCCCTGCCCCCGCCCCCTCCTAACTCCCCACAGACGACAAGCTGGTGGTGCTGCAGTGCTGCGTTCTGCACCTGGCCTACTTCCTGCTGGTGGTGGTGGTGGCCGCCTTCCTGCAGGTGGGGCTGTGGCTGCGGCTGGTGGCCATGGTGGTGGTGGTGGCCAACATGGCCGGACAGCTGGCCCACGGCAGCAGTCTGGACTTTGCCGGCCTCACGGCCTTTCTGGCCGCCGTCCTCCTCGGTGAGTCCGTCCCCTGGGTTTTTGGGAGGTGGGTGTGGTGGGTAGGGGAAATAAATACTTGAGTATTGTCATAATATGCAGATTTCCAAATTGGCATTTTAGTAGGTGGATTAGTGGTGGTGGTGGTGGTTGTTTTGTTGTTGTTTCTGTGTGGGGTTTTTTGGGGGGTCTTTTTTTCCCACTTTAGTTTACTTTGCTCTTGTGTACAGACACTCACTTTGATATGGATCAGAGATGAAGAGTGTGGAGGTTGGGGGAGGGGGGTAAACCATCATTTGATGTGGGGTTTTTTTTGTGTGTGTGTGTGTGAAATGTTCATCACTGCCTTGAGCACAGTCGATAAACTGATCATCAAACATTTATGCTGTGAGCCAGATAAAAAAAATGGTTTGTATGTTTGGTTTACATGGAAGAGGGGTGCCTCCCGCAATATATGCAGATTTCCATATTGGCATTTTGGCTTCTTTTTTTTTTCTTTTTTTTTTTTTTTTTTCTTTATTTTACTTTGCACATAGGGTTAGTGACCCCTGGGACCTGGCAGCACACTTTTTCAGTATAAACAAAAAAAAAAAGATCAGTCACTTAGGGGATGGACAGGGAATTGGAAAGCATGAGGGGAGGGAGACGAAACAACTGCTTGATGTGGGTGTTTGTTTTTTGGGGGAGAATGCTTATCACTTGCCATCAGTGCCTTCATAGCAGTTGACTCTACAGAATATCCACAAAACATTTACGCAGGGGTAAGAATGGTCTGTACGCTTAATCTGTGGAATTGCAAGTCATGCGTTTAGAAAGGAAAGCTGGGTGCTGTCATGTTCTTTTGGCCATTATGTTTAGTTTGAACAGTTGTGGTATATCTGATTGATCGGGGTTTGTTTTTTGTTGGTTTTTTTTTGTAGATCTTAACTCTTTCTACTCCAGGTACAAGTTAGAGTGGAGTGATGGCCTAGAGGTAACACGTCCGCGTAGGAAGCAAGAGAATCTTAGTGCGCTGGTTCGAATCATGGCTCTACTGCCGATATTTTTTCCCCTCCACTAGACCTTGAGTGGTGGTCTGGACACTAGTTTTCGGATGAGACGATAAACCAAGGTCCCGTGTGCAGCATGCACTTAGCGCACGTAAAAGAACCCATGGCAACAAAAGGGTTGTTCCTGGCAAAATTCTGTAGAAAAACCCACTTTGATAGGAAAAACAAATAAAACTGCACACAGGAAAAAGAAAAAATAATAATAAAAAAGGGTGGCGCTGCAGTGTAGCGATGAGCTCTCCCTGGGGAGAGCAGCCTGAATTTCACACACAGAAATCTGTTGTGATAAAAAGAAATACAAATACAAACAACTCATACCATGATTACTTCCTCTATGGACCAGGCACGACGAGTAGTCGAGTACCAACTCACTATTCTAATTTCGTTCATTCTTACTAGGTACAGTTGGCATTCTTCTTCTTTGTTCATGGTCTGCAACTCCCACGTTCACTTGTATGTATACAAGTGGGCTTTTAATGGATGACCGTTTTCACCCCACCATGTAGGCAGTTATACTCCGGGGGGTGGGTGGGGGGGGGGGGGGGGTTTCTCAAGGCCTGACTAAGCGCGTTGGGTTACGCTGCTGGTCAGGCATCAGCTTGGCAGATGTAGTGTAGCGTATATGGATTTATCCGAACGCAGTGACGCCTCCTTGAGCTACTGAAACTGAAACTGCATGCTGTGTGTGTTCTTGTGTTTCCATAACCCACCGAACGCTGACATGGATTACAGGATCTTTAACGTGCGTATTTGATCTTCTGCTTGCGTACACACACGAAGGGGGTTCAGGCACTAGCAGGTCTGCACATATGTTGAACTGGGAGATGGGAAAAATCTCCACCCTTTACCCACCAGGCGCCGTCACCGTGATTCGAACCCAGGACCCTCAGATTGACAGTCCAACGCTTAACCACTCGGCTATTGCGCCCGTCGTTGGCATTCTAAACTGAACCATTTACGGATTCCAGAAGCATGAAAAAGAACTTTTGTTTGACCGATTAAATCAACAATTCTCCATCGATTTTCGCTGTTTTTTTGTTGTTGTTTTTATTGAACCATCCTGTTTTTTTCTGCAGTGGTCTCATGTAGTGCTGGTCCAGGGAGGTTGTAGCAGGCATGTAGCCGTGGGTCGGGCAGAATGAGTTAAGGTGTTTTCAGTTTACTCTCCGTTTTCACGAGTTCACGTTGATTTAGCATTTCTTTAAAAAGAATGTGAAGACATCCGTCACATAATTTATTATGTCTGTATTGTCTCAAGAAATGTTTATTTATTTACTTATTTATTTATGTATTTATTAAGATGTTTTACTAAAGCACATATTCTTGAAGCTCTATGCATTTTACAGTATCATGTCATTGCCAGCATTGTCTGTTGCATGTTTCCATGACACTTTTCATTTCTCTTTTCCTGTCCATTTGCAGGCAACCCTGTATAATGACCACAGCAGAAAGATGTTGATGAATGAATGTAAGATTTGTGGAATGGATGGGTGAATGATGGGGAATTAAGAAAATTGTTGGGGGGGGGAAAAAGGTGTTTTCAGTTGTTGCTGTGGTGGTTTTTTCAGGCCAGTGGTTGCTGCGGAAGATAGGAAGCGTTGCCAGGTGGAGGAAGCAGGGCTGGGGAGGGAGCGGGCCGGGTCACTCTGTAGCCATCGGATATTCCGACAGCGGAGACCACTCCCCTTTGTCGCCGGCAGAGGTCCGACAGCTGACAGCTCTGCTGCAGAGACTGGGTCACACTGGTGAGGGAGGAGGGACAGAGGAGGGGGGTGGGGGGCGTTGGTCTTTGGTACTGAACTGCACTGATTTCTGTATCTGTATTTGCCTCCCTTTGCTTTGTGTTTTCTTGTTTTCGTTTCGGTGCCGTGTGGTTCTTTGTGTGTTCCTCTCTCTCTCTCTGTGACTCTGCTTCTGTCTCTGTTTATCTCTCTGCTTCTGTCTCTCTCTCACTGTCTGTCTGTTTATGTCTCTCTCCCTCTCTCTCTGTGTCTCTGTCTCTCTGTTTTGATTTGCTACTCGGTGTTAGATTTGTGTGTGTGTTGTTGTTTTTTTTGTGTGTGTATTTGTTTGTTTGTTTATTTATTTTTGTCTTTCTTTGTCTCTCCATCTCTCTCTCTCTCTCTCTCTCTCTCTCTCTCTCTCTCTGTGATGAATTGATTCCTAATAAATTCTGTCGTCGACCGTCATTTAGATTTACTCCTCTAATGTCAAACACGAATGAATATCTGACTAAAAGACTAGCAATATTTGTGTATAAAGCACTAGACTTTCGACACAGCTGTATTGACAACATGAAGCAAACATAATATTATCTGTCATTTTGTGCATTTTCTCACCCTATTGTAATGGGCCAGAGGCCTCTACAATTAAACCATTCTGAGTTTTCTCTCTCTCTCTCTCTCTCTCTCTCTCTGTGTGTGTCTCCCTCTCTTGAGCTGCTACTTGATGTTAGACTTTTTCTTTTTTAGACATTCATATCAACCACTAACATAAAGCAAGCATGGACAGCAGTGAATCACAGTCTAGACTAGTTGGGGGGGATAAATCGCATTTTCTGTTCCAAGCATTCAAAAAAAAAGTCTTTCACATCTTTCTCCTAGTGCCGGAATCCCTGGGCACGCAGCAGACGATGGCCAACGGCAGCGTTCCCAGGTCCCCCACCCCCATCACCACCACTACACCTCCCTCTTCCTCCTCCTCCCCCCCTGCCTCTCCCGTCACCAGACAGGTGTTTGAGACGTCACGTCATGCTGCCTCCTCTGCTGCGAGGCCTGGCCCATCCGGGGACGCTGCTCAGGTCAGTGAGAGATGGGTGGGTGAAGGGCAGTGTTGTTGTTTTTCAATAAGGAGGGTGTGCAGCCCGCTTTCGTGGTGGACTTTTCATCGCTGGCAGTGTGAGAAGTAGGTCATATGCGCAGCCCACCACCGTAACTGGCTTTTCTGTGAGTTTGCACTGCTTTTGTTCAGACACGTTTTCAGCAGAGTTTAAGAATGGATCAGTTCAAATACATAATGGCAGATATATGACATGAAACAAGACTAAAGTAAATGATGGGTGTAATTATAAAACCAAATATACTGTGTAAACTTGCAAAAATAGTTAACTAAAATGTTCAAAATCCTTTCATCTTAGTGATTTCCACGACAAAATTTTGACTTTCGGTGACCTGAAAAAAAAAATGAAGATGCGCATGCACATGTACTTCTCGTTAAAAATGACTGGGAAGTCATGATGATAATCTGACAAAACTGGGTCTGCACACACTCCCTATTATTCTGCAATTGTGGGCTGCAGCTCGCAGTTTCACTAGTATATCTACAAGTGGACTTTCTTTTGCTTTCTTTTTTTCCTTTCTTTTTGTGCCCATACTTTGTTAGGTCAACCACCATTTTATTTTGTATATAAATTCATTATGTCAATTCAGAATAAATGGGGGAAAAAATCTGAATACATTGAACATTAATAATAACAGGTGTAAGTTATTATAGTCCATTACATATTATATACTCAAACACACACATATGCATGCTCTCCCTCTCCCTATCCCTCACACCCACCCACCCACACACACACACCCACACACACACACACACACATACACACACACACACACACACACACTAAGTATACAAAATACAAAGCATCATCATTCATTACCATTAATTTTTGTATTGCTTATACCTTTTCATTACTGAACACATGATGGGTGTGTACATTTTTTTCTAGTTTTCGGTTAATGCATTAAAGGGAAGCCAGGCCCTTTCAAATTCTGTCTGTGTTCTTTTACATGCATGACCGTTTTTACTCTCCCACTGAAGTGGTGCGGATGATGGGACAGCAAAAAAATGAATCAAGAAAGGTTCCATGGCAGGCATGTCTGCTGCATATGTATGTACTTCATTTTTGTGGATGTGGGTGTATTGGAATTTCCTTTTCATCTCTTCCTGCTCCCAAACCAGCTTTGGGCAAAAGCAGACCATCTGTAAACTTATAGGAAGTAAAAACCAGTGGTTAGTAACAACAAATTTATGGATAGAAGCGGTCAGATAGTAACTGATCAAAAGCTACAAATGATTTTTAATTAATGGTTTTTGATAGAACACTCATGGTGATTGGATGATGGGTTTAGAATTTTAAAAAGCAACTGGTCTCACACACACACATTCATTCACACAGTACATTACACAAGGTTGCATGCACAAAAAATGAAACACATGATCTTAAGACATTGTGAACATGACTCAGAACTTTCAGATTTAATTTATATTCTAACAAATAAGAATGTGTTTCTTGTCTTGTTTAATGGCTTAAAACCAGAAAAAAAGCTCTTGTTGTCCCAATTAAAACCAGAAAATCTTCAAGGCTGTTCCTGTTGATAAATTTGTATGGATGTCCGTATCACTTTTATCCCTGATCACTCCCCCCTCCCCCACACACCCATGTCTATATTTAGAAAACATAATTGCAATCGGGGGCTGAAGTAAGCTGATGGCCATGGTGTGAGAGCTAACAGCGTTGCTGTCGCTTGTGCAGAATCTGATGACCGTGCGACAGAGGCTGCTGGACACGATGGTAGAGGATGACCGAATGTCTCACCGCTCCTCGCGAGCGTCAACGCCCGTTAACCGGATGTCACGGTACGCTTGGTCACTGCCCTGTGATTGTCTCTGTCTCTGTCTCTTTGTCTGTATCTGTTGCTGCTCAAAAGTAAAACTGTGTGATTGTTCATGGCAGTTACACAGCGTGTACACACATGCTGCAACACCTTCACACACACACATTCACACATGCACGAATGCATGCGTGCACACACACGCACGCGCGCGCACACACACACACACTCTTACTAATTTGCACACATGCATGCACGTAGTTTTTCAGCGGTTCTGCAGCTATCTATGTTGCCTCCTTAGACAAAAGGGTTTGTAATCACTCCAGCCAGGTATGCTTTATTGAATCAGACAGTGTTTATGTGATATTTTGTTTCTCTTTCTCAGACCTGATAACACACACGCATGCACGCACACACAGTCTCTCTCTCTCTCTCTCTCTCTCTCTCTCTCTCTCTCTCTGTGTGTCTCAGAATGAAACAAGCCACATTCCAGACTGTGTAGTTCTTTGATGTGCTGACTTGTCCCTTCCCTCCTCATGGGCTGTTTGTTTTTCCTTCCACTGCAACTACAGTCTGCGGTTCCCATGTGCATATGTCCTGTGCCCAAGGCTTTCAATGTGTGCAGGGACATTTGTTTCCCTGCAGTGAAAGTCCAGTGCTTGCTGGGTGTCTGAAGGGGTCCCTAACCCTACAAACCCTGAAGTGAAAATTACACAGCCTTGAAATGACCCATGGCTCCATTGATGCCATGCCTCTGCCACATTCAGACATTCCTTTAACAATTCATCGCTGTCAGTTCTTTCTGTCTCCACTCACCTCTCTGTCTTTGCCTTGTGTGCCTGTTGATCTGCCTCTCTGTCTGCCTGTGTATGTGTGCAAGATTCTCGTTGATTTTCTTTATTAAGTCGAATCGTGTAGCAGATGCGCCTTTCTCTTGTCACTCCCATCTTGTCTCCCATCCCATTTTATCATGCTTTCCCAGGTGGTATTTTGGCATTCGTTCAAACTCTTGAGGAAGGTGTAACTGTAAGGCTGACAATAGGACCAGAAAAGCAGCTTTTCATGGTCACTTTTTCCTGCTTATGTCAGTTGCTGTCTTTGTTGGGATCCCTAACCAATGGGTGCAGTGATCAGATCAGTTAATTCATTAGCTACTATTGCATTTCTTATCAGTATGTTTCATCATCTTGTTTACTTCCTGTTCAAATGTCATCCTTCATGGGCAGCTATGGCAAGTCACTGGGTTGTGATTTTTCTCCTGCAAAAGTGGAGAGCATCACAAACTTGTGAATGGTGTTCCTGGATGCCATGTGGATTATTTCTGAGAGAGAGAGAGAATCAACTATGCCTGATAACATTGCAGTTTCATCCCCTGTTGACCCTTCTGAATTATCTCCCATGGCAAGTGATCCAGAGACACCAGTCATAGCTTAGTTGTGTTCTCAATCACAGCAGGAGAAAAATCACTACCCAGTGACTTCCCAAAGCTGCCCTTACAGGGTGATGTAAAAAAAAAAATTAAAAAAAAGGGCGGGGGGTGAACAAGATGATGAAAAAAAGAAATATATTGTAACTAGCCAAATATTTTATGAATACAGAGATGCCATCTGTTACAATCTCACCATATTTTGTTACACTCGATCTCAATTTGTTCCGATGTTGCACCAATGTCAAAATAGTTCCGACAAGTTCATTTTCAACAACATAGCATCGTCACATGCTTTCCTGTTGTAACATTACCCAGATGCTCCAGACCTATTGATCACGAGGCCAGGGTAGTCACTACTAACCTTGGTCTCACATGGTAATGCTCAGCTAATCACGTGTGTGTTTACATTGAAATAGCATAGAGTGGACCAATCTCTCAAGAGAGAACATGGCTGAATCAAGGGAGAATGTGGCTAAATCAAGTGTTTGCATGCCTTGTAGATAAATGCATATTTGCTGATGTGGCTCAGAGTCTGAGAGTTCCTTCCAAATTTCCTGATTGTTCCTGCAAACACTTGACAGGGGTTGGAATCTCTGTAAATAATGTATCTGTGCACCTTGAGGGGTCCAAAAGGATAGCAGGGAGGTGACAAATATGTGCACAGCTCGAGTGGCCAACTCAGCTGCGTCATCACCACAAACATTGTCAGACAAAGGGGCTCTGACACACAGGAAGTGATGTGTATAGCAGCCTTTACTTGGGTCCCTGAAGAGATGCCGTTCACCGCTGATTGACCAGATGGATGTAGATCACCATGATATTGGAAGAAAACAATGTAGGTAACAATGAAACAACCTTTCTGCCACTTAAAAGAAATACTTTACAAAGATGTGGAGGGGGCAGGGGTAGGGGGAAGTATATCTATATCTCTGTTTATCTATCTGTATCTCCTTTTTTAAGATACTTTTGTGTGTGTGTGTGTGTGTGTGTATGCATACATATATATATATATACACACACAAACACACACAAACACACACACACACACACACACACACACACACACAGAATATGTCATACTTTCCTAAAGAAACCTGTTGGTGAAATTTTTAGAGTTAAAGGAAAAGGGGACAGTCAGTTTCTGGGGAGGTGTCTGGCATTTTCTGTTGTTCTTGTCCGAGGATGCACCCCTATTGAAAACACTGTCATAGAGCAGTGACAGCAGTTCCAGAATTTACCTTGCTTTATATATCTTATCTGTCTTTTTGTATCTGTATGTATATGCGTGTGTGTGTGTGTGTGTGTGTGTTTCCGTATCTTTCAGAGGGTCACCCCATTGAAAACATTCTCATTGAGCATTGTCAGTAGTTCCAGGCTTTACCTTGCTTTATCTGTCTTATCTGTCTATTCTATGAAGTGAGAGCTGTATGATCAGTGGTTTCTCCATTGCAGTGGACAGTCATTCACAGCTTCATCTTTCTTGAAGCACTTTGACTCTCAGACTAGGAGCCAAGAATGCACTGGTCTTGGTGCTGCAGCCTTGAGGGCCGGTTGGCCTTTGGGAACCATCCCAGCGCTGACCGTCCTAAAACCCTCTTGGCTGAGAGAATGGGGATGTAACTTGGGCAAGACACTCTCCACTATAATCAAATTCTAGCCCAAATAGTTGGGACAGCAGTTGCCTCCTCTGCTGTTCTGATGGTTATAGTTGAACACAACTGACTATCCTTCATCATAGATCTGTTGTATCTACATGTATCTGTATATATATGTATGTGTGAGTATATATATATATATAATATAGATATAAATATATGTTTCCATTGTGTTTCAGAGGGTCCACTCCCTCAGTGTCCTCACGCTGTCTGGGACGCACGTTGGCCGGCGGGCAGTGTCGTCTCTCCGCCACTCCAGGGTCAGATTTCTGTCGTCGACACGTGTGTGACACATGACAGCTCTGGCCCAGTCGTCCCTCATCAGATCTGATTTGGTCTGACCAAATGACTATGTCAAGTGATATCATATGAAAATTATCATCAGTTTCTGCTTGCTGTTTTAATTTGTCTTTTTTTTCTGGTCAAAAGAAGTGTTTTCAGCTTCTGCTTGCTTTTTTTTCTTTCTTTCTTTTTTCTCTCTTCTTTCGTTTTTCTTCTTTTTTTCTTTTCTTTTTTTTACAGAAAACTTTGGTTTTAACAGCTTTATGGTGAAAGAAGAAAAAAGCTACATGATTTATGTAGTCAGCAGTTTCTTCAAAGTTGATTTGTGGAAGGCTGCTAGGAAATTTCAAGGAGTTATCCTTTGATCAGTGTACATGCTATAAGTAATTTAAAAAAAAAAATTTTAAATGGTGCGGTGAGTAATGTAAGTAAAAGGAGCTGCATGAGCTGGTGATGGACAATGGGTTGTGCTGAAAGGTGGTGTGGGGCTATAGATATTGGTTGATACTGCTGTGCTAAAGTGTGTTCCTGTCAGTGCCTGTGTGTGTGTGTGTGTGCATGTGTACGTGTGTGTGTGCATGCACGTGTTTGTTTTACGTGTGCACTTTCAAAAAGCTAGATCTGACGCCAGCTCTGAAACTTGGACCATAACTGACTTGTGGCTGTGTGTGTTCAGAAATCTGTCACCTTTTGTTGGGTGTTGTGCTCCACAAGCATTTCTCTGATGGTTTTTACTGTGTGAACTTGGTGCTGCACTGTCCACTTTTTTTTTTTTTAATGCCAGTTTCTGCACTCATCACTTGTGTTCACTTTGGTTTCCAGATCAGATTGTATCATTTCATTCATAGACCTTACTGGTTAATAGAATAGTCAGAACAGAAGGGTTCTTGTGCCTCTTTAGATAATGAAATCAGAATGTTTTAATGTTCAAGATTAACGTATATTCAGATTTACATCTGTTTATGAACAGTTTACATGTGTGTGGTTTTGCTGTTTCTCTAAAACCAAAATGTGCTTTGCACAAAATCCAAACAATGAAGAGACTTGAATTTTATACTCCGAAAGATAATTGTTTCATATTATCATTTGTCAAAAGAAATGTATGCTTAGTAATGTTGATATCAGTTTTAACATGATATTAAGCAGGGCATTGCTTTTTATGGGTTATTTTTTCTTCATTGAATATAAAATTTCGCATTTTTATGTTTACACTTTTTTCTACAATGAATCAGTTGGGAAAAGAAAGTGGACCATGTGAAAGTCTCTGTCAGTTGTTCCAATGCGTTGTATCAGTTGATCAGACCCATCAATCGTGAGTTGATAAGGTTATTTGTTTGTTGTTTTGTGTCTGTGCATGTGAAAGAAAATTACTTGTATGTGTATGTTTTGGGGAAATTGACCAGTGTCTCTGCGAGTGTAAAAGAAAATTACTTCTTTGTGCATGATCAGGGGAAATTGACAGGATGATAATGAAATGGTGCTTGTGCTTTGTTAATTTGTTGGTCTGTTTTTCTTTCTTGTTTAGAATAATGTGAAGAAAAGACATCGTCTGCTTGTAAAGTTTCTTTACTGTGTTGTTTTTTTATATGAAACTTTCCTCTCTTTTTTTTCCTTTGCCTTGTCACAATTTATGTACATTATTGTCACTGATACAGAGCTGTCTGAAGGTTATGTCACACTGAGCAGTTTGATGATGCTGTCTGTCATCACAGGATCAGGGCTATCAGAAACAAAGGCAGCTGTTAAGCAGACATTGCTTCCATATGTATGCAACTTTTGAAACTAATTTTCACCCATGCGTCAAAACAAATTGCTTATGATTGCTTATTTATTGATTATGAATAAGATGCAGCTGAATACTTTTTGTGTGTTGATGATGTTTCATTCTATATGACATGTATGATCAACATTCTTTGCTGCTTGTGTACCATGAAGATTTCATGATAAGAACTCTTTGGGGAGAGGTTCTATAACATTTTCTTTTTTCATTTTTCTTCTTCTTCAGGGTTTATGTTTAGGACTGCCATCCTCTTGTGTGTGGCTTCTGCCAGCATCGAGACTGCGGCAGATGAACTTGGATGTGTCTGAGAATGGGGAACTTGGAATGAGTAGTAAGGAAGTAAAGCCACTATAATGATGCAGATGATGGGGCAGCAAAACAAGACAAGAGAAAAAAGAACAAAGAATATTGCCAACCAGAGCCAGAAGAGAGCAAAGGCAGACAAGGGCTAGGAGGGTGTTGGGGGGAGAGGGGGTGAAAAGCTAAAATGCCAAAGAGATATTTTCTTTACACTCTAATGGGCAGAGCAGAACATCGCAGTTATACACCCGGAGGGGTTGCAAAGTTCCTGGAAAATATCATTTCAGTCTTACAAAGAACAATCTGGATCGTAAAGTCAGTGAAGACAGATGCTTACTCACAACATAAGTGCTTACTCACAAATCAAGAGAATAAGAGAATATTGGAAAGGAATGTATGAAAATGCATGTATCTGGTCAGTGAAGCCCGATGCAAATCACAACATAAGTGCTTACTCACAAATCAAGAGAATATTAGAAAGGAATGTATGAAAATGCATGTATCTGGTCAGTGAAGCCCGATGCAAATCACAACATAAGTGCTTACTCACAAATCAAGAGAATATTAGAAAGGAATGTATGAAAATGTATGTATCTGTTTGAGGAGAAGTGTCAGTTACCTCACTTCTTTATCTTCCTTGGGCTTCAGCTGTAATGGATAACGACCCCGGGGAAAACGAGTATAGAATATGATACTTGACAGTCATGTTTTTTATTGTGTACAAATAGTTGGTTTAATACACACAAATAATCTAGCAGAAAAAAAGGTCACATTGTTGATATGACATGTATTAGTTCATTTATATCTTTCAAAGGCCTTAATCTAGCAGAAATAAAGGTCACATTGTTGATATGACATGTATTAGTTCATATCTTTGAAAGTCCAACAACCCTGCACTGTTCAGTGAAAGGTTTGAGACCCCACCTGCACCCATGTTACTCATATCAGAATGTTGTTTTTGAACAGCTTTTTAACTTGACAGCAATGAGAAGGCCTCTCGACGATGGTTTATGCAGAGGCCAAGCTGCTGCCACTGTTATTTTCCTTCCTTCTTTTTTTTTTTTTAAGTCAAAGGAGATGGACCAATTTTCATCTGAAACCTCCTTGTTAAAGCTTAAACCAGACCAAGCAGTATCACCCACCAATACTCTGTGTGCCCTTCACTTTACCTCTGGAGTTAGGCCGGCCCATTTTGGTCTTTTTGGAATGCAATTCAAAATCCACTTTTTAAATATATCAACTCTACATTTTGTGTGTGCTTCAAGTTCCATTGGGGGAAGGGAATGTTTTTGCACATTTTCTTTTGTCTTAGACAGTAAATAGATAAGGAATTCATGCAAATAGCGGTAGTAAATAGATAAAGACATCATGCAAATAGCAGCTACTATTCTGACATTGTAGGGCTCACAGTCTCGCAGTTTCTAAAGAACAAAATATTTCAATATAAAAATCTGCACTGTTTATCTAACCACTCTTTTCAAACTCATCCTCAGGTGCATGTGTCATTGCTGGTGCCATGTTTTCATTTCATGAAGGCAGCATTGAGTTTGTATGCATGCCCCCCAAAACAGTGACCAGGTTCCACTGCGTCGTGGTGTATAGCACTGCTAACTGACAAGCCTGGATCTGACAGACCCACAACATACAGATAGAATGAATTGCTTCTTTAGTGAGAATGGGTTATTGGGTATGACCTACCCACAACATAGGAATTAGTGGGTAAATAGTAATATGCACTGAAGGTTAAAGCAGTAGGAGGAGTTTGTATTATACTCCATGTTTGGTGATACATATACTTACCATGTCAAACTGATGCAAACTAGGCCTATCGGTTTGTTCTGCTTGGCCAAATTTCGCGTTGCTAACAGTGAAAAGCCGACCCGTCTTGCCCAGGTCCACTCGTAGTCAATCAAACGCCTCTAAAAGCTACAAGCGCTGAATGCATGGAAAGGAAAGAAAGTGGGAGAATTGGTTAAGGTAGGGGTGGGGGAAGAGAGGAGGAACTTACCTCTTGATAATTCATGAGTTGGTTTTGTAATGTTTTCCAAGAGTATGTTTTCAACAGAGAGAACTTCCCATTCCATTTGTACAGAGATCTGTATTCTGAATGTCGATTCTTATCATGATCATGTCTCTGTGTGTATTATATATAAGATGTATGTCAGCATCAGTCTGTCTGTAATGTTATTTCTGGAGGCAATGCCTGCAAAAAATGATGCCATGATGATGTTAAAGTGTACTCTGTTTACAGGCAAGGATTTTTTTAATGAAAATACAGCTGTTTTATTTTCTCTGTGGGTGAATGAATTTGAGTGCTCATGCACTGTTTTGGTTGGGTTGTGGTATATGGATGCTGGAAGTGATTAAACACACCTTTCATCATTGATGAGTTTGAGCTTGGCGTGAGTGGATGAGACTGGTATTATTTGTATTTGTATTTCTTTTTATCACAACAGATTTCTCTGTTTGAAATTCGGGCTGCTCTCCCCAGGGAGAGCGTGTCACTATAATACAGCGCCAGGGTGGTGGTAGACATTACTTGGGAGCAATGCTTTTTGGCAGATCTGCACACACACACACACACACACACACACACACTCATTCACTCACTCACTCACTCCTGATATCAGAGTGGATAGATGTGAATTTGAAGACTACAACCACACACACGCACACACACACACACACACACACGCACATACATACACAACCTTTTTCTTTTTTTTAAAGTACTATCACACGACTGATTTTTCTTTTCTCACACACTGCAATATTTCCATTCCATTCTGATAAACTGAAACAGTGTTTACATCATAGTGTGAACTTTATCACAATACACTGCATCTTTTAACACAAAAACATATGACTAATATTTCTGCTGCAGAATAATGGGAAACAAAATAAATAACCACCAAAATTTATTAGGTACAATAATAATGATGATACATAACTTTTCTGTGGTGCGTTACACTGAACAAAAACAGCTTAAAGTGCCTAATATGGTCAAGGACACTACAAAATAAAGCAAACATGACAAAAACATTATAGAAGCTGTCTGCCAATTAAAAAAAAACCCAATATATTCATATATGCAAATCAAACCTTGTCTGCATTAATGCTGATGAAAAAAGGATATTTCCAAACCCCTCAAATAATAAAAATTGTGAAGTAAATAAGTTGAAATGAAACATTATTTTTCATAAAGGAAACAACACATCATGCATGCATGTGCACATGACCAAATCATCCCTCCAAACACACAAGCACACATAATACGTGCAAGCATTAGAAGTATATAGATAAAGGAAAACACACACTGGTTTTACCAGCTTACAAAAAAAATGATATCACATCTAGATTGAAATACACAAAATATCAAAATAAGATTACGTAAACAATAAAATGCTTGCATAATATTTCATTTGGCAAACACATTTTGGTCGGTCTGTTGAGTTCAGTCAGAACAAATATGTTTGCAGGAATGGTGCGTTTTCAGATCTGACTTGACATAAGATTCTGAGAGATGATGGTAATTTCAAACTTTGGGCACCTGAGCTTTAAAAGACCTGTTTCCTGTGTATCTCATATTAGTCCTTGGGAACTTGTAGCAGCTTCAGAACTGGATCTTGATGCTCCGCATGGCTCGTTTCCAGTACAGAGGAAATATATGAAGGAAGAGATTCTTCAAAATGTCAGAAGGCAAGTGTCGCCAGTTCATAGTGAATCAAGGGACTCTGTTGGAAGCCAGTGTAACTGATGCAGAAGGGGTATAGTATGATCAAAACGTGCACTGCCTTTCTTGAACAAAGATTTTAACCCAACAAGTATATCAGCTTTAACAGAAAGAAACAAGTGAGGAACTGGAACAAGGGGAGTTAAATAAAACTATGTCAACCTATTCTTTCCCAAAGCTGAACAAAATCTTATGAGAATCAAACCCACATTTTGGTGATGGATTACACCATAGTCTTGTTATTAACAAACGCAGCATTAAACAAAACAGTTCATTTAAAGCGACATCGCTTTTTTTTTTTAATTGTTTATGGCAAACTAAAATAAAATGGATTTTTTTTAAAGTGATTTAAATCCGCAAAAAATCTGTGATGTGTGTACCTTTGAAAGTGCTTGTTTTAAAACACACTCATTACCATACAAACACAAACACATTGGAGTGATATACCGCACATATATAACATAATGTGTAAGATATATTTAGACATGAATATCACTGAATAATGACAGGTTGCTCTCACCTCCCAACCCTTCCCCCTTTTCCATCTGTACCAAATGCACCCCTCTTGCACACATTCACAAACACACATCAGATATAATTGCACATGCTTGCATATACAATCATATATACATTAGCATGATTATTTTTACACCTTTGCATGATTATTGAACAAGCATGACCAACTACTCCTTCAAAAACCTTTCTTTCTTCAATTCATGTAATATTTTTCAAATACTGAATTTAGAAAACAAAAAGCCTTTATAATGCAATATTCATGAATACAAAAAAAAAATCCATCCAATATATGTACACCCACACACATTAATGCGCTCGCTGAAAATTATGTATACACACAAACATGCAGACACATACACATGAACATACTCAAGTTTTGTTTTGCTCTTTCCTCAACAAGTACTGACAGTTGGCATCATACTCGACATGGGAAACACACACACACACACACACACACACACACACACACACACACACACACACACACACACACACACACACACAGAGCTAATTCCCTTAAGAAAAGAGGTTAAAAGATTTACCATGTAAGAGACATATTTGATTCCCAGCAAACTGTTTCTACATGCATTTAAATGTTCTCACTCCAGTACATTGGGAACCATTTGCAAAAATGACACAAGCACGTGCATAAATTACACACACACACACACACACACACAATTCCCCACAATTTGCAAACATATTTTTCAACAAGATAACGCATGAAATTTGCCAGAATGATCACAGCATTTTGCAACATCACAGAGAACAGTGAGCCGCTTTTTGACAAGTATTTTCTCAGTGACAGAGAAACCGAATTCATTGAAAATTTTCACACATTAACCTTCCTGTATCATCAACAAATTTGCAATACATCTAAAAGTTCGGACGCAAATCATGTGAGTATTGTCAAATTCAAAACAGCATATTTTTCAACAAGATAATGCATGAAATTTGCAAGAATGATCACAGCAGTTTGCAATATCACAGACATATATATATATATCACCAAGATCAAACCGCTAAGGAACAATACTGTTCTAAGAATGGTATATCTGGGCCAATGCTGCGACAGTATTTTCCTTCTAGCAACAGCAAAAAAACTCAAACGGATCTGCAGAGATCACACACACACACACACACACACACACACACACACACACACACACACACACACACAGAGCTAATTCCCTTAAGAAAAGTGGTTAAAAGGTTTATCATGTGAGATACATATTTGATTTCCAGCAAACTGTTTCTGCTCTCAATCCAATGAATTGGGAACCATTTGCAAAAATGACACAAGCACACATACACACACGCACACGCACACGCACGTACACGCGCGCACACACACACATACACACACACTATTCCCCACAATTTGCAAACGTATTTTTCAACAAGATAATGCATGAAATTTGCCAGAATTATCACAGCATTTTGCAACATCACAGATATATATATATATATATATATATATATATATATATATATATATATATATATATATATCACTGAGATCAAACTGCTAAGGAACAACACTGTTCTAAGAATGGTATAACTGGGCCAAATGCTGCGACAGTGTTTTCCTTATAGCAACAGCAAAAAAACTCAAACAGATCTGCAGAGAACGGTCTTCAACCAGAATGGACTTTTCACAGATTGCAAAGAAGATCATACACACCATTTCAGTGGCCTTACTTCCCATGCGACTCTTTCTGAGCCACCCATACACAGCCACACCTGGCTTCATCTGCCACAGTCTCACTGTCCTAGCAGTCCACAGGGACCTGTCGATGTTAGGTCGCCAGGAGGCTACACATCATCATCATCATCATCATCATAATAATAATGTGCATTTATATAGCGCCCTTTGTATCAAAGAGCTCAGGGTACTTTACATGAGAGAAAAATATTACAAATTACATAAATCATTCATTATTATTATTCTTATGAGCATTTGTGCCTAATCTTGAAGATAAGCCCTAAGCGTTTACAAACAGAAAACATTATGTAAATATCAAAAAGGAAAAACTGAACACAAGATACCAAACATTATTAAAAATCATTCACACACACACACACACACACATGCACGCACACTAACACACACACACACACACACACACACACACACACACACACACACAAGCACATGCGCACGCACACACACAAGTCATAACACATTATTGTAAATAGTACACAATCAAAAATACAACAAACAATTTCTGAAACTATCAAAATTCTCACTGACCACTCTTTCTCAACCCCCCCCCCCCCCCCCCCGCCCCTCCCATTCCCACTCTTCATACATCCAAAGTGAGCTGACATGGGTGGTGTTGGAGAACAAGGAAGCTGAGAGTGCTTATTGATAGGTTTTAAAAAAATGAGTTTTTAGTGATGAGCGAAAAGCAGAGATAGAATCATGTGCACAGATAGGATGAGGAAGGTTGTTCCAGATGTGAGGAGCAGCAAAGAAGAAAGAACATTCACCACTGGTTCTTGTATTGACACGAGGAAGTTTCAAAAGGTAACAGAGAAAGATTGAAGATTTCTTGAGAGAGTGTAAACACTGATAAGGTCAGAAAGATATGTAGGTCCTGCGGAGTAGAAAGCAGAATAGCAGAGACATGCAACTTTGTATTTGATTCTCGCTTCAATGGGGAGCCAGTGCAGAGTGCAGAGGTGAAGAGA
>NC_134886.1:9102787-9155287 GCF_041734735.1 Babylonia areolata
GAGAACCACCAGAGCGCAAAGGATGTTTTGATATGGATACTTATATAGCGCCTTTCCTCGGTCGGAGACCAAGCTCTAAGCGCTTTACACACACGGAGTCATTTACACAACAGGCTGCCTACCTGGGTAGAGCTGACTGACGGCTGCCATTGGGCACTAATCATTCGTTTCCTGTGTCATTCAATCAGATTTCAGGCACGCACACTTACACACTCAGACAAACATGTAACATTTAACATTTTACGTGCATGACCGTTTTGTTTATTTACCCCGCCATGTAGGCAGCCATACTCTGTTTTCACGAGTGTGTGTGCTGGATATGTTCTTGTTTCCATAACCCACCGAACGCTGACATGGATTACAGGATCTTTAATGTGCGTATTTGATCTTCTGCGTGCGCATACACACGAAGGGGGTACAGGCACTGGCGGGTCTGCACATATGTTGACCTGGGAGATCGGAAAAATCTCCACCCTTTACCCACCAGGTGCCACCGAGATTCGATTCCTGTATCCTCAGATTGAAAGTCCAACGCTTTAACCACTCGGTTACTGAGCCCGTCAATGTGCCTCAGTTGGGAATTGGAGAGTGTTCAATGTTTGTCTGAGTTTGCATGTGTGTGTGCCTGAAATAGAATTGGAGAATGTTAAATGTTTGTTTGAGTGCGTATGTGTGTGTGCCTGAAATAGAATTGGAGAGTGTTAAATGTTTGTCCGAGTGTGTATGTGTGCGTGCCTGGAATTTGATTGAATGACACCGGAAACGAATGATGAGCGCCCAATGGCAGTAATCAGTCGGCTCTACCCAGGTAACAGCCTGTTGTGTAAATGACCCTGTGTTAGTAAAGTGCTTAGAGCTTGGTCTCCGACTGTGGATAGCGATACATAAGTATCCGTATCAAAATGTCGGAATACAAAGTTTAAGATAACAATATGGGTGATAATGACTGGATGATGATAGTGATATCGTTATCATCAAAGTCATGTGTGTGTGTGTGTGTGTGTGTGTGTGTGTGTGTGTGTGTGTGTGTGTGTGTGTGTGTGTGTGTGTGTGTATGTATGTGTGTGTGTGTGTGAGTGAAGGAGAGAGATAATGGATTAAAGAGAGAGAGAGTGAGTGTGTGTATGTTTGCAAGAGTATGATTATGAGCAAGTAGTCACACACACACACACACACACACACACACACACACAGAGAGAAGTGAGCACACACAAAGATCAAATGCACACTCGCTCTCACACAATAAAACAAAATAAATCAATCAGTGAAATATCAGTTCAACACACACACACACACACACACACATCTTTGAAATAGAGCAACTACTGGAGTGGAGCGGTGGCCAAGCGGTAAAGCACCCCACCCAGGAAGCGAGAGAGAATCTGAGCGCACAGGATCGAACCCCACCCTCGCCAATATTTTCTCCCCCTCCTCTGGACCCTGAGTGGTGGTCTGGATACTACTTGTTTGGATCACATGATAAACCAAGGTCTCATGTGTAGCACGCATTTAGCACATGTAAAAGAACCCACAGCATAAAAAAGGAGGGTCCCAGGGGAACTTATGTAGAGAAATCCCCTGTGATATGAAAACAAACACACTTGCAGGGAGAAGAAAAATAATATAAAATAAAATGAAATAAAATAAGGGCGGCACCACATTGTAGCAAGCCACTCTCCCCAGGAACAGCAACCCCTATTGCACAAAAGAGAACTCTCTTGTGACAAAGAGGACCACAATACAATACCACAGAATTACAATACTAACCTGTTGTTACAAAAAGTAACATAATACAATAAACTGCAACACTAATCTGTTATGACAAAGAGTGACACAATTAAAAAAAAAAAAAAAAAAAACCCAAACAAACAACACAATACTAATCACGTTCTGGGCTAAACCCGTGAATGCTGCGAAAAATTGCCGCATCAAGCCCAATTACTAATCTGTTGTTACAAAGAGTAATACAATACGGACGAACCCGGGTGTGGCCGTGTGTGTGGGAATCTAAATGAGCGGCGTGGGAGTAACGCCACTGAAATGGTGCAGATGATGAGGCAGCAAAAAAAAAAAGAAGAGTAATACAATAAATTGCAACACTAATCTGTTGTGACAAAGAGTAACACGATACAATAATAAAATACAATACTAATCTGCTGTTACAAACAGCAACACAATACAATAAAATGCAACACTAATCTGTTGTGAGAAAGACTCACGCGATACGATAAAAAAAAAAAAACAATACCATCACTCAAAGACCTGATTCAGCATACCGACATGACGGGCGCAATAGCCAAGTGGTTAAAGCGTTGAACTTTCAATCTGGGGGTCCCGGGTTTGAATCACGGTGACGGCGCCTGGTGGGTGAAGGGTGGAGATTTTTACGATCTCCCAGGTCAACATATGTGCAGATCTGCTAGTGCCTGAACCCCCTTCGTGTGTAAACGCATGCTGAAGATCAAATACGCACGTTAAAGATCCTGTAATCCATGTCAGCGTTCAGTGGGTTATGGAAACAAAAACATACCCAGCATGCACACCCCCGAAAACGGAGCATGGCTGCCTACATGGCGGGGTAAAAACGGTCATGCGCGTAAAAGCCCACTCGTGTACATGCGAGTGTATGTTGGAGTTACAGCCCACAAAAGCAGAAGAAGAAGAAGCATACCGACAGAAAATCGAAAGTGATCCGGATAAAGGGCAGCAAGGGCTTTGGCACGTTGTGCTTTCTTGATTGAGCTGCCCATCAGGATCGCTCGCTGTACTCCTGAGGACAACAAGTAAAAATGACAAAAAAAAGTGTCATGTAATACAGTTTCGCATTGACTGTGCTATGTGATCTTTCTACTACAGGTGCTATGATTTTATGAATGTTCATAGTGTGTGAGTCAAGATTAAACATGACACAACACCTTCCACTCAATACATGCAAATATTATAACAAACACATGCACACATAAACACATGCATATGTGTACAAACACACACACACATATGCAAACACATTCACACACACGCATGTGCGCGCACACACACACACACACACACACACACACACACACAAACAAACAACAACAACTCCACAATGCAACTATGAACAGCCTGTATTTGTACGTCAGATTTGATATCATCTTTGTTTTTTGTTGTTGCTTTCTTGTTGTTGTTTTTTTAATGGAAAACGGATGACTGATCTCTACGAACTGGACTACTTTATCAAAATCAATGCCAGGGAATTACAAAAATAGATCATTATAAGGACACTAAAGTATCAAAAACAAAAGAATTAATTTCAGATTTCAGGAACACCAGATGTGACCCCTCACCACGTGTCATTAAAGACAAGCAAGTAGAGATCATCAGCGAATTTAAATTTCTCGGACTGATCATTTCCAACGATTTGAAATCAGTGGGAGAAAAATACGGGGGAAAAAAAACTGTTAAGAAAGCACAACAGCGCCTGTACTTTCTTCGACGCCTCAAAAAGTTCGGAATTAGAAAAGAAATCATGGTTGATTTCTATCGAGCAGTCACTGAAAACGTGTTAACCTTCAATATTACAAGGCAGAAGTCGCAGCCCTGAACAGAATCGTAAAAACTGCCACCAAGATTAACGGGGCTGATCTACCTTCTCTAGAAGACATATATTATAAGCGGCTACTCAAAAAAGCAAAATCAAACAGCTAGGACGAATCACATCCAGCTTTTGGGATTTTCGAGATACTCCCCTCTGGTCGACGGTACAGTACGAAAACCAATCGCTTCGCCAATAGCTTTTTCCCGAAAGCAGTCAATGCCCTGTCTCTCGAACAAATCCAGTATGATAACTAGAATTCTGCAATCAACAACCATCTACTTGAAGATCTAGTCATCAGCCCCATCAGTCCACATGTAATATGCGGCTCAGTTCTGTTCAAACGTGTGTGTGTGTGTGTGTGTGTGTGTGTGTGTGTGAGAGAGAGAGAGAGAGAGAGAGATTGTTTGTGTGTGTGTGTGAGTGTGTGTGTGTGCATGCGTGCGTGTGTGTGTGTGTGCGCGCGAGCATGTGTGTGTGTGTAAGTGACTGCAGTGCGTGCATGTGTGAGTATGCACAAGTTTTTATATTGATATGCACTTGTATGTATCCTAATTTCTACTGTATCTGTGTTTGTGTATGATTACTGATTTATGTTCGTACCTTGTTATGTACTATCCCCCCCAATATTCCTTGTGACCCCGGTACACTTGGTAATAAAGACATATTCTATTCTATTCTGTTCTATTCTATTCTATCACTCCGCACATCACTATGAAGACACAAACCTGACACTCTCCACATCGCTATAAGAACACTAATCTATCACTCTACACATCACTGAAAGTACACACACCTATCACTCTACACATCACAAAAAGGATGCAAACCTATCACTCTACACATGGCTATAAAGACACAAACCTGTCGTTACACATCACTATGAGGGCTCTAACCTATCACTCTACACATGGCTATGAGGACACTAACCTGTCAATCTACACATCACTGTAAGGACACTAACCTATCACTCTACACATCGCTATGAGGACACTAACCTATCACTCTACACATGGCTATGAGGACAATAACCTATCACTCTACACAACGCTATGAGGGCACTAACCTGTCACTCTACACATGGCTATGAGGGCACTAACCTGTCACTCTACACATGGCTATGAGGGCACTAACCTGTCACTCTACACATGGCTATGAGGGCACTAACCTATCACTCTACACATTGCTATGAGGGCACTAACTTATCAATCTACACATCACAGTAAGGACACTAACCTATCACTCTACACATCACTGTAAGAACATTAACCTATAGCTCTACACATTGCTATGAGGGCACTAACCTATCACTCTACACATCGCTATGAGGGCACTAACCTGTCACTCTACACATCGCTATGAGGGCACTAACCTATCACTCTACACATTACTATGAGGGCACTAACCTATCACTCTACACATCACTGTAAGAACATTAACCTATAGCTCTACACATTGCTATGAGGGCACTAACCTATCACTCTACACATGGCTATGAGTGCACTAATCTGTCACTCTACACATCGCTATGAGGGCACTAACCTATCACTCTACACATGGCTATGAGGGCACTAATCTGTCACTCTACACATCGCTATGAGGACACTAACCTATCACTCTACACATCGCTATGAGGGCACTAACCTATCACTCTACACATCGCTATGAGGGCACTAACCTATCAATCTACACATCGCTATGAGGGCACTAACCTATCACTCTACACATCACAAAAAGGACGCAAACCTATCACTCTACACATGGCTATAAAGACACAAACCTATCACTCTACACATCGCTATGAGGGCACTAACCTATCACTCTACACATCGCTATGAGGGCACTAACCTATCACTCTACACATGGCTATGAGGGCACTAACCTATCACTCTACACATCACAAAAAGGACGCAAACCTATCACTCTACACATCACAAAAAGGACGCAAACCTATCACTCTACACATCACAAAAAGGATGCAAACCTATCACTCTACACATGGCTATAAAGACACAAACCTGTCACTCTACACATCGCTATGAGGGCACTAACCTATCAATCTACACATCACTGTAAGGACACTAACCTATCACTCTACACATGGCTATGAGGACACTAACCTATCACTCTACACATCACTGTAAGGACATTAACCTATCACTCTACACATGCCTATGAGGACACAAACCTGTCACTCTACACATCGCTATGAGGGCACTAACCTGTCACTCTACACATCGCTATGAGGGCACTAACCTATCACTCTACACATTACTATGAGGGCACTAACCTATCAAGCTACACATCACTGTAAGAACATTAACCTATAGCTCTACACATTGCTATGAGGGCACTAACCTATCACTCTACACATGGCTATGAGTGCACTAATCTGTCACTCTACACATCGCTATGAGGGCACTAACCTATCACTCTACACATGGCTATGAGGGCACTAATCTGTCACTCTACACATCGCTATGAGGACACTAACCTATCACTCTACACATCGCTATGAGGGCACTAACCTATCACTCTACACATCGCTATGAGGACACTAACCTATCAATCTACACATCGCTATGAGGACACTAACCTATCACTCTACACATCACAAAAAGGACGCAAACCTATCACTCTACACATCACAAAAAGGACGCAAACCTATCACTCTACACATCACAAAAAGGACGCAAACCTATCACTCTACACATGGCTATAAAGACACAAACCTGTCACTCTACACATCGCTAGGAGGGCACTAACCTATCAATCTACACATCACTGTAAGGACACTAACCTATCACTCTACACATGGCTATGAGGGCACTAACCTATCACTCTACACATCACTGTAAGGACACTAACCTATCACTCTACACATGGCTATGAGGGCACTAACCTATCACTCTACACGTCACTGTAAGGACACTAACCTGTCACTCTACACATCATTACAGGGATACTAACCTGCTTCCACAATCTTCTCCACCAGCAGGTCAAGCTGGTCACTACCTGCCCTTGAGCCTGGGAGTGGCCTTTCCTGAATCATGCACCCACAGTCGAAAGCCACATAGCAAAACCTTTCCCCACCATTCGTCTTGATGGTTTCCCAATTGTAAAAAGATCCCGCTTCTACAGGCGTTTTGTCATCACCTTTGTCATCGTCTTCCTCACCACTACTGACGTATTCTACGTCCAAGTCGACAGCCCAGTGTCTGCACCCTTTCACAGACACGCGTAGGCCACTGTCGAGGAGAATCCATCGAGCCAGAGGTACCTTCTTGCAGTCTACCCACTGCACAAACTTAAGTTTGGCTCCATTGTATTTCCTGCAGTCAGATCACAGAGTGGAGTTATCAAACTGTACAACACAGTGAAACACAATTCATCAGACAATTTAATTATTTCAAAAATTAATGTCTTAGCTTTTGTGTACTATTTTCTTTGGCAAGTGCATGTGTTTAGTTTTCAATTCAAATATGAGCTGCATGTGTCTCATTTATAATTTCATGATTTCTTACAAAAGTTAAAGTATAAGTGCTTCTGAATCATGCATCTAGTTTCAGTTTATAATCATTTTGTAGTATTCTACTCAGCCCAGCATCCTGTTCAGAAGACTTGATTCAAAATGTACATCCACACGACTCAACCATTCACTTCACATGCAGGATATTTCCTGTCTCTTACAATATATGACATGTGAACATGAACCAAAGTTGTTACATGAGCCATGAACTGTGCAAAATACAGAGACAAACACAGAAAGCATGTAATTCACAAAGTTTACTAAATATGCTATCAGATTTCTAAAACTATCCACACAGCCGACAAGTTATTTTAGCTGTCTCTGATACTGCAAACTAAGTCAACAGTTTGATCACGGTAACAAGATAAACAGATATGTTGGAACACACAAAATAAATGTACAAATGGATAAATAAAAATTAATGTAATTACACTGATTCAATCAAAAAGAGCTGAAGGCGTAGGAGAGAAAACGAAAGTCTAACTTACACATTATTCCACCTCATGCACAAACCATACTGCAAGTTTGACATGTTTACAGCGGCACACAGAGGTTGACGACTCTGCAGTTTACTGTACAAGAAGACCACTTCAATTCTCTGCCAGGGCCCACATGACATTGAAGCTAGGTGCTTCGCTAAACCACTTGGGGTCATTTTGTCCACATTTTCTGCACACGTTAAAACAATAAAATGTCACATTGACTCACAATACACTTGATCTTTTTTTTTTGTGCACTGTTGGGCTGCAACTTGTACTTCACATGAAAGAACAATGAGGCTAGGAGAGGAGGAGGAGGAATTTTGTTTAATGTCCCGTCACACATATCGGTGATTGAAGACATTTTGTTAAAGTATTTATGAATACATCTGAGTATTATTGGTTAGAAGGGGTGGGAGATGTGGATGAATGGAGGGTTGGGAGAAACTGGGCAAATGAGGGTAAAAATGCGGGTGAAATTTGGAAGAAAAAAACAAAAACAAAAAAACAAAAAAAACAAAAAACCTCTAAATACAGTTACAGGAAATTACTTAAAGGACTTCGTAAAAGAGAAGTCATTAAACTGACAAGCGAAACAACTGATAATGAATGCAAAAAGTCAAAAACATCAACGTTCTCATTCACTTGTGAAGACACACTTTCGTGTACAAAAGGCTTCATCAAGCTACAGTGAAAAATTATATGCTCAATTGTCAGGTTACTAAAGCATATGCACTTGACAGAACAATATTTGGTCCGTAATGAATTTGATAATAGTCTGAGAGCTCAACTCAGAATTGGAGGCTAGGAGAGTAAAGGGTTAAAGAGAAGTGACTCTCTTCCTTCACAAGGTGCGCAGCTTCAAGTCAATACTGTTTATGCTACTGATTTGTGTGCTAGCTTCAAAATATGAGCAAAAGGACGAGTTCAGAACTTCCTTTTTTGAGGAAGTGTCTGGCTTTGTTCCAGTGTAACTTTTGTTTACTTGTGTGCTAGCTCAAATGATCAGTATAAGGACAAGTCCAGAATTTCTTTTATTGAGAAAGTGTCTTAGTTTCTTCCAGTGTACCTTTTGTTTACATGTGTGCTAGCTGAACTGTTAACATAAGCAGCATTGACTTGAAGTTGTGTACCTTGTAGAGGGAGAAAGTTACTGCTCTTTATTGTTGTTTTATCCTTAACATGCTCCTTCCTTTGATATTGGTTTTTGTTCTGGACAGATAATTTATATAACTGCATGTGTTTCTTTGGTTTTCATTTCATGTAGCCATATTATCATTCTTCCTCTTCTTCTTCCTTAACTCTGTGAAGTGTCACTGGGGCACTGCACAGAACAACTGTTCAGATTCCTCCAGCTCTGTCGGTTGTGTATCAAAGACACAGTCTCTGCAAATGGCTTTTTGTCCATTCTGCAATGTTGTCAGTGCATCATTTTTTTTTCTGTCTTCCCCTCCATCTCCCACCATTAACAATTCCTTTGATGATTGGATGAAACCATTTATTGTCAGGTTAACTTTTTGTTCTACTGAGATTTTAGCAACCATTTGAATAAATATTAACTGAGCAACACAAAGAAATTCTAATTTGAGAAGGAAAAAAACCCAAAAACAAACAAAAAACAAAAAAAAACCCCAATGATATGAATTTAAAAAGAACATATTTAACAAATCAATTTACCAAATTTCATTAATATCAATATCTCAAAAATTGTTTTAACGCACACACATACTCACATACGTGTATCCCCCACCCACTCCCAACATACATCCACGCATGCACACAGACGCCCATTCAAATTCCCCCACCTCATCCCCCAACCCCAAGTACGTTTGTATAGTCACAATTTGATTTCATTCCCCCGCTCCAAAGACGTGTAAGTGTTCACACCCACGTGCACAAGCTCTCTCCCTCTCTCTATCCCTCTCTCACACACACACACACACACACACACACACACACACACACACTCACAATTAATACTAACAATCATCATTGTGATAGGAATGATAATAATCCAAATAATAATAATAATATCATTTATTTTCAGTCTAATATCATCATCTTAGATGAACAGACTATAAATAAATAAACAAACTTTTAGCAAGACCATTGGGTCATGTACGTGGTCATGCTAACATAGCTCTTTTTTTCTGAACAGATGTCAGTACATCTTCATATTGTCCACTGTGCTGCTTGATGAACTGGTGCTTTAATTCATTGCTGATATGATAAACGTCTCTGATTTTTAGAATCTTGCAATAGCACATCTTTTCCATGGCTTGGATTCTTCTTTCCAAATCTGCCAAGAGGTTTCACATCTACAGGCATACAGAAAGACTGGATAAATCGACCCATCCAGGAGCCTGATCTTTGTGCTTCATGGAGATGTTGTCATTCCATTCAAGTTTCAGTCTGGACATTACTGATGTTGTCTTTGCTTTAAAACTTTTTCAGCTTTGTAACACTTATAATATTCTTTGTTCAGGTCCACTTTAATAATCATAAAATCACAACAAAACATGAATTCAATGTTTTGGGCAAATGAGCAATTGCTTTTAATCTCAGGTTTACTTATATATACATTATCTCACATTAGCAACTGTAACAACTCTCTCTGTGTGTGTGTGTGTGTGTGTGTGTGTGTGTGTGTGTGTGTGTGTGTGTGTGTGTGTGTGTGTGTGTGTGTGTGTGTGTTGTCTGTCTGTCTCTTGTGTGTTTCTCTGTGGAGTCTATATATCTGTCTGTCAGTGCCAGTGTGTGCCTGAGTTTGTGTCTGTAAGACATGCTTATGCCATGTGAACATTTAAAGATTTAGAAGATGTGTGAAGCATTAATTTGCTTCAAAAGCACATGCAACATTATGAACATGCAAGCAATATGAAACACAAAACCATAATGACAATCATAACCAAACATATCTTACCTATGCAGACAACCTGTCTGACAGAAGACATTATATCAGTATTTTATCAGTCCCTGATATTATTTCCGTGTGGCAGCTGTTTCTTTCCTTGGTCACGAAAAGGTAAATCTGGAAACATTGAACACTTTTTTATTTTACACATTAACTTGTGGCATTATAACATCTATGCAAAAGTATTTCTAAAATAATAAATATGGCCAGGCCATATCAGTATCAGGATCTGTATCTCATCACTGCATGCGTTCTGACAAATCCATATTCGCTACACCACATCTGCCAAGGAGATGCCTGACCAGCAACGTAACCCAAATCGCTTAGTCAGGCCTTGAGAAAAAATAAAAAATAAAAAAAACAATCTGTCAGTCACTCACTGTCGAATCGATCTCAGCCTCAGAGATAAAAACAACTTTCGATTTCGGACATGTCCTGGCCTGATGGCCGGATACATCCAAACTGAATTTGATATCCCAAAGCAGACAGGTACTAGTGACTGTTGCTGAAAACCTATTTTGATGTCTTAGAAATTTTTGTCGTTATGGTTAATCAGTCCAGCTTGTCTTTCTCTTTGATTATCTGTTTGTTTCAGGGTGTTTCAATCGTTTTGTGCAATCACTGGAATTAACTCCCTTCCCGACACAGCGCATGTCCAGCCGGATGTAAGGATGTGGAATCAATGTTTCCGTTTACAGCGAGGCATAGCAGACAACGTGGCTAATTTTTAATTTCTTGGTTTAAATGAATATGTGTATGAATTTGAGTGGCATGTAAATGTCTTTCATGATACCAGGTAAGTTTTTTCTTTTGTGTTTAAGATTTTTTATGTGTAATTTTTGCGTTTGCTTGAACATTGATGTCGTGGGCCGGTCCCGTTATCATGGCCGCTGCCATAGCCAGGATTTCGAGGAGCAGACGGCAAACAAATTTCACACAAATAAACAAATGATTTTACTCTGTTTTTTTCTGTAAATGCTGCTCTTTTATTTGTCCTTTTCTGCTATTTTTCAGTTTGTTTTCTCTTTCCCCATCCGGTCACCAATTAAGAATAGTAAACCTACCCAACCCCTTTTTCACAATTTCGGTCATGATATGGTTGGGAGGAAGGTGGCAGAATGGTTAAAACGCTCATCTGCCAATACAGTGTTCGTTAGGGTCGGGGTTCGATTCTTGCTCTCGTCCTTTCTCTCAGGATTGACTGGGGGAAATGAAACTGAGCGTCTTGCACGTACAAGTCAAGATAAACCGATGTTCCGTGTGCAGCACGCACCTGGCGCACTGGAAAAGAACCCACGGAAGCAAAAGCCAAAGGGCTGCCCTTTGGCAAAATTCTTCTTCTTCTTCTTCTTCATTTTCTTCTTCTTCTTCCACTTAATGACCAACATCAGTATGCTGATGAAAATTGTCATGTTGTGGGAGGTTGCTGTTGGGTGCAATTTAGCTGGGCTACCCAAGGATGTTCTGTTTACTGATAAAGGAGATGGGGCGCAGTCCACTGGTGTATTCACATCTCTAGCTAGGGCAATCCAGCTACCGTAGCTGTCCCCGGGAATATGGGAAGCGTAGGTCGTCTTGGATGTTCACACCAAGATATTTGATGGTATTTGGGAGGTCATTGATGAGAGAAGTAAGAGACAAGGGCTGAGGACCGAACCCTGGGGGACACCAGAGTTGACTGGAATGTATTCTGAGGTGACTCCCTCCACCACAACTGCTTGCTGCCTGTTCTCAAGAAAGCTTTTTCAGTAGAAAACACAAGTATCTTATACGCATGCACCCAAAGCCATAGTAAGCGCTTTGGGTTATGCTGCTGATCAGGCAGACATAGTGTAGGAGATATGGATCTGTCCAATGCAGTGATGCCTCTTTGAAAAACTGTAAGTGAAACTGAAACTTGATATGGTTACTTGCTAAGAATAAGATCATAATATATCCATGCAGTACTCAGGTGATCAAGGATTATCACAGCCAAATATTAGGCTTTAATCAGTTTTCTTACAAATAAGATTTGAGTTGTAATGACACTGGTATCATGGATTTTGTGTTATATGTTCTAGGTTCAGGAAACTTAAGTTAGCTTTTACCTTTTTTACTTTGATATTATAAATTATAAGCCATTTAAGATAATATATTTTTAGGTGTGTTTTCACCCTTAATGACGTCCATTGTCATATTGACTAAAAGCAGCAGTGAACAAAAGAAATAACAACAGTGTATACATATTCACACAAAGAAATATAAGAAAATAGTACTGGTACTTGATAGTTAGTATCCATGTGTATTAGTTTTCTTTTACTGTGTGCAAAAATGTCAAAATACATACAGTACACTGTATGTTATCTACATACTGTATTATGTTCTTGCTTATTTGTGTCTATAAAATGTAATGTAATTTTTGTAAGCATGATTATTAATGACATAGTCCATTTCACTTTGAAGAATATTAAATGTTGGATATTTTTTTCATTTTTAGCTGATGTTGTACAGCGTTGCTAAGGAGGTATCATCCATCAGGAAGTGATTACAAGCCACCCAGGACAATAGGACAGCCAACCAGGTGACGTTGGAAGCATGGTGGTTTTGGATGGAAAAGAAGCTGCGGCAGCAGCTCCATCTCAGCCTAATATAGTCGTCCGCTTTTTCAGACGAATTGGTGAAGTAAGTTTGCATTGCTATGTTAGAGTATAGTGTCAGTTTGAAGGTTTTTTAATTACAAATGCTCTCTGTCTGTGTGTGTGTGTGTGTGTGTGTGTCTCTCTCTCTCTCTCTCACACACACACACACACACACACACACACACACACACACACACAGAAGATATCACAAGTTACTGTTATTCTTTCTTTTTCTATTGTTTTAATTTAATGCTAAGCTAAAATAAGTAAGGAAGAGATGTTATAGCTTTTTGAACTGCTGTAGGAAAAATCTGTTTCAACATGAAAAATGTGTAACATTACTTATATTTTGAGATTTTTTTTTTATTCTATAAATTATCCATATTCCCTCTTTTGGTGTCATATACTGTACCATGTCAAACTGATGCAAACTAGGCCTATCGGTTTGCTCTGCTTGGCCAAATTTCGTGCGGCTAACAGTGAAAAGACCAGCAGTGCTGGCCCGGTCCGCTCTCAGCCAATCAAACGCCTCTAAAAGCTATTAGTGCTGAATCATTCCTTTGGCCAAGGCTGTCCACGCCATCTTGTCAGGTTTACGCTCTGTCTCATCTTACGCTTATTAAGCGTATTCATTTGGCCTTACTTTGCTGCATGCGGCTTGTCTGTATTGTATTCTTACATTCTGTGTGCTCGATTCGACTCGGCACCCTCGATTCATTCGTTTTTCTCTACCTCTAAGTCGATCCTGTCTTTCCTTTCTCTGTTGGGGGTCGGATTTTCGCTGGGTGCCTAAGCGCGGATTCCATGCCTCGTGTGCCATACCACGAAGGCAGGGATCATGATGCTGGGACTGAGACTCGGCAAGAGACTCTCCCAGGTCCGGAGCTCATGATTCCTCCTGATACGGACTGCGGCGATGCGTCTTTAGATGCTGATCGCAGAGGCGACTTTCATACCAGCAAAACGGTCATGAAGGGAACCGGGGGAAAGAGGTACGAGCGTCGCTTCCCGAGGTGTCCCAGCGTGAGGCAGGGAGAAGGGGGAGTGGCAAGTCCTCTCCTGGCGGTGGGGACTCGCAGCTAGGCGCGAACTCCCAAGGGGAGGCCGCGCCCGGCTGTTACCCGGGTCCCCACTTGGAGACGGCCCTCACGGGCCCCATTGTTGTTCCCCCTCCTCCCTTCTCTGTCGACCCCCCCTCCCCCACCTCCTCCTGGGGGGGGGGAGAAAAATTTGGTTCCGGGGGGGATCTCTACTTTGCCCACCCCGGGCCAAGCCACCCCACGGGAGGGGATTCGGGGCGCGTGGCAACCTGCTCTGCAGGTCTTCCCGCTATCCGGCCGGTCTCCCCTGCTGGGGGAGGCCCGCGCGTGTCAGGCGGTTCCGGGCAGTCAGCCTGCTCGTCTTCGGGCGGGACTGACACCCAAGTCGGACCTGATCTCCCTCCGACTTAGCCAGGTTTTTCCCTTCATGGGGGTCAAGGCGCCAGTGACCCTTGGGGTTCGGGTCACAGTATGGCTGGTGCCCACGGGTGGTTACCCCCATTCTACCCGTTCTGGGGCGCACCTATGGTGCACGCTGGGTTGCCGGGAGTACCAAGGGCCAACCCCTTGCCCACTCCCCACCGGACCCAACCCAGCACATCTCACAGGGTGACACACACAGCCCCGACAAGTGGGATCGACTTCTTGTCGGTCAGGTCGAGCTCCTCGACCAATATTGCCACTCTGTCCACAAATCGGGCCTCTGTCAACCCACAGGTGACCTCCACGGTCACAACGGCCTCCTTGTCAGGACCAGCGGCTGCTGAGGGGCCCTGCTCGGCCCGGGGGAGCTGCGGTTCCCACCTACCCAGCCCTCGGTCCTACAGGGAAATGTGTGGGTGTTTGTCCCCTCACAGCACTTGTGGGTCCCTCTTGCATCCAGGGATGCCCTCTCTGAGGTGTGGCACCCACCATACTCCTCCCATTAGTATTATCTAACAGTAGTGTTGTTACCTGTGTGCTTGTACGTATGTGGGAGTGTGTTCGTAGATGTGTGTGGTTGTGTATATTTTGTTTTGTGAGTTTCTATGCCTGTTTGAGTGTATGTGAGTATGTGTTTGAGTGCATATTTGTACTAATTATGTGTATATATTATGTTGCTGGAGAAGGGTGGAAGTGGGTGTGGGAGTAACTTGGAAGGGCAGGGGGGGCATGTGCAGTTGGAATTCTCTCTCTTCCCCCCCCCCCCACCCCCTCCCCCTCCCCCTCTCTCCCTGTCTGTGCATTCTTCTCTTCTTTTAAATATATCTTTCGATTCTTTTCTCTTATAATTTTCTCTAATGAAATTGATTTTCTTCTTTCTCAGCTTCATCAACATTATTTGGATCGAGTCACACCATTTACAGCTGGTCGATGGGTCTTCTGCTGCCTTCTCAGTGCTGCATATGTTCTGCGTGTTTACTTTTTACAGGTGAGTGTTTACATAGAAAATAAATATGTGCTCATGCAATGTGTGTGTGGAACCTACCATAAATCATTTTCTCCCTCTCAGCTTTTGCATGCTGTTAAGTTTCAAATGCCTTTTCAAAGAAAGAGGGTAAAGAAAACTGATAATGGATAGAGATATATTCATTTTGCAGTTTTCTACCAAACTTTATAATGTCCCCTGTTGGGCCTGTAAAAGTCTGACTTGAGGTACCTGTGTGCATGTAATTATTATATATGTCGTAAAACTTTGTGAATGTTAATTTAAAACATTGTTGTTATTGGAATATGTCTACAGTCAGAATGAAAAGGACTGACAGTTTTGTTTGTTTTTTTTTGTTTTTGTTTTTCATTCTTGGCAACTTGTCAGTGGACCAGTGATCATGTGAAAGAACACCTTTTTAAAGTATTCAAAAAGAGGTCCCAGTCAGATGAGAAAAGAAAAGATATTTGGTCCAAAAAAAAAAGAAAGAAAGGAGTTAAACTGTTGCTTACATTTCTATCAGTCAGCATTGATTTGAACTGTTGTTTCAATTCAGCTAATGTGAAGAGCAAAAGTAAGCCTGTTCTTACCAAAAAATCAAACAAGTTACAACAGATATTGAAATTTTCCAGGGTTGGTACATTGTCACATACGCACTGGGAATATACCTGCTGAACCTGTTCATTGCGTTTCTCACACCCAAGATCGACCCTGCTATCCTTGATGATAGCGACGGTAAGAATAATGTTTGGTTAGAATTCAGGAAGGCTTATTTTCCATTTTTATCATTTATGGTGTGTATGCACAAGAGTGTGGGTGTGTATACTTAGTTTACTTTATGTCATGTATTTCAGTTGGTCAGAAATGTGATATTTATAATGGTAATAATGCAGATTGAACTGGAGCACAGTGCACTGCACAGACTGGAAATTATTTTTAACAAGCAAATAAAATTATGATAAATTGAAAACAGATAGGAGTATGACATGCAGCACACAATCCAGCACATAAGCTGAATGCGCAAGCTTACACATACATACAGTTACATACGCACACAAGCACACAACATGCAAGAACGGTCCCACACCATCGCATGCACACACACACACACACAATCACCTGCACATATCCATGCATACATACACACACACGCAGCCTTTGGATAGTGTTTGCAGGTTTTGTTGGACTGCATTTGTGTTTGAATCTATACTAAAAGGCCAGTCTATTATAGGTTAGCAAAAGTGTACCTTTTTCATAACAGCAGCTGCATAAAGTTATAACATTGAATGATGCATTCAGTAAATTTTATTGAGAGCTGTAACTTTCAGTACATTTCTTTGGGTTTATATGTGATGTTTTTGTCTTTCTGTTTTATCCAGAGGATGGACCATCATTACCAACAAAGTCCAATGAAGAATTCCGACCTTTTATGCGAAGGTTACCAGAATTTAAATTTTGGTGAGTGTTGTTGTTTTCAGGTAATGTATTCATGAATATGATGGCAGTACCATAGATATCAATCTGCTTAGATTTTCAGTTTAATTACACTTACTTAACTGTGACCCAACTAGTGCAGACTCCGGCAGGGGTCTGACATTCCTGTCCTGTGCAAACTACTATTCGCCTATGCGGAGAAAACGAAAGTACTACACCCAATAACCTCCCAGAAGTAGGTAACCTCCCCTTTGTCCCGCTGGCTAGCACCCTCTTTTTCCGGCAGCCATTATGACTCCTGTTCCTGTGCTCTTCATATGGCTAAGTTTTTTCGTATTTTCTGTCTGTCAATTCTCTGGCGTTCTTGTTTTTTGTCAGATTTTGTCTTCAACCAGGTCACATAATTATATGGTTCAATTGGGAGATAGGAGAAGCCATCAAGCCTTCCGTTTGCCCCTTTGTGATGGTACCTACCAGGGCAATTACACAGCCCTGTCCCAGAGACACCAGGGACCTCAAGTCTTTTGTTGCCAAATGTCTACCATTCTATGCATAGGCAACATACCAGTGCTGTCATTTTTTGGCAACAACAAAAAAGTGGCAGGGGGAGCGCCCATCGCCTGTCAGCTCGCATGGTGGAGCTCTACAGTTCCGGATGTCACGCCTAAGGCAAGCCCAACATGGTGGCCTACCTCTGTCTCGTGCCAGTTTCCTTCAAACACATGTATCACTTCCACTATCGGCCGACAACCGATGTGGAAACATCAGATCAAACCACATGTGCACCTCCTTGCATTGACGCTCAACCGCGCTCAAATGAGACAACCCTATAAGGGTATGTGTTTCCTTCCCTTCCTTTGATTCAAAGGGCTCTCAGTAAAGTGTGGATTCAACACACCGACCCGATTTTCTTTGCACTACATTTATCAGCACAGCTGTGGTCCACAGACCTCTCCCACAATACAGCTGCGGACCTCTGTCTTCTTTGCCCGCACCAATATCCTTAGGTGACACAGTACACTCTACTTTCATCAAATTCTACTTCAGGAACATCTATCGCTATAGGGATGATGGCTCAAGAGGCGTTGCATCTGCAGTGGCAAGACATGGGTGCTGCCTACTGGAAAAACCCTGCCACCTTCATCGACTTCTACCTGACTGGGGCCGAGAGACGTCGCACGCCTGCGGGATGATGGCCCAAGAGGCATCGCTTCTGTGGTAGTTGCACAACAGGCTATCGCAGCACACAGACAGTAGAACAGGCGAGCCCTCCACCTTTTCGCGCTATTCTGCACTAGTTGGGTCACGGTTAAGTATGTGTAATTAAAAGGAAATTTTCTGTCTAAAATTACGTTTAAATAACATACTTACTGGGACCCAAATTTAAGACCCTCCCATCCTCCCCGCTTCCTGTTCTCCCTATTCACTGCGCTGGTGATGGCATATTGCAGTCAAAAGAGGGCGCTAGCCAGTGGGACAAAGGGGAGGTTACCTACTTCCGGAAGGTTATTGGCCGTATTACTTTCGTTTTCTCCGCATAGGCGGATAGTAGTTTGCACAGGACAGGAATGTCAGACCCCTGCCAGAGTCTGCACTAGTTGGGCCATGGTAAGTATGTTATTTAAACGTAATTTTAGATAGAAAATTTCCTTTAAACATAAATTTTGACAGTGTTTGGATTTGAGAGGAATATGATTGTATTGCTTGATTGAAAACTAATATCCAATGAATGTATGCTGCAGCTTAAAATAAGCATGTATGGAGAAATGTTTAGCTTGTCTCAAAATGAAGTCCAAATTTGCAAATCAGCTGGGTAGTGTAGGTGTCAGTGTTGAACATTAAAATGTCTGTCTGTATTTCACTAACTGCCAGATCTCAGTAGTCAAGTTCCTTGTGATTTTTCTGTTATTCAAATTCCATACAAGGAAAAATGAACAAAGTTTTTTTCAACAAACCAAAGTGACTTGCATTGAAATTATGCTGTATTTCTCCTGTTTAATTACTTGCTTTTATAACACTGTAAAAATTTTAGGTCCAGCTCACTTTCAGAATAGTGTTTCAGAAGAACAACCAACCAGAGCAATATTTTTTTTTACAAACAAATGGGATTGTGTATATGTGTGTGTGCAGGTACTCTGCTACCAAGGCGATACTCATTGGCATGATATGCACATTCTTTGAGTTTTTGAACATCCCTGTTTTTTGGCCAATCCTTGTCATGTATTTTATCATCCTGTTTACAATCACCATGAAACGTCAGATAAAGGTGAGTTGTGTGTGTATGTGGGGGTGAGAGGGGTGTATGTAAAGATAAGCTGCCTTCTAGTAAGGAAAGAAATAAGGTTAAGAATACCTTTTTCAGGTCAGGATTGGTGCACTGACCTTGTGGTTCAGCATACCACCATCTACTGGGATAGAAAAGTGTGTGTAGACTTCAATCAACATGAAGCAGTGGATTCAAAGAGATCATCCAAAGAAAAGAAAATTCAACACAGTATTGCCACATGTTTCAGGGAAAGTAACTTGGTGAAAAAATGACGAAGAATAAAACGTATTGCAGTCACAGACCAGAACAGGATTAGAATGCAATAAGTACTGGAGTAATTTTTTTGTGCCTTTTTGAACTTGTTTTTCTTTTCGGGCTTCAGATATACAAACAGCAACTTTGTGTTGTCCTGTGTTGTTTTTTTTATTCTGGGTTTTTTGTTTTGTTTTGTTTGTTTTTTTGTTTTGTTTTCTCCCCCTTACAGACATGGTAATTGTGCACAGATTTTTTTTTTTTTTTTTTTTTTTTTTTTTTTTTTTTTTTTTTTAAATTTACTGATGGTATTTGGTGTTCTTTGTGAATGAAATACATTAAAACAAGAGAGGCAAGGCCTTCAAGACTCACTTGTCACACACTTAAAAAAAAAAAATCTAATTGTTAAAATGTGTTCTGTATTTGTTATTATAAAGCTTCGGGTTAAAAGAAAAAGAAAAAAAAAGTCCTAATGGCAGATTCGAACCCCATGTGATCGGGTGAGAAGAAACTGTCTTACCCATTACACTATCGGGGCTCCTTAGCTGACGTTCAAAAATATAACATTTAAACATGCTTTTTTTAAAGGGCGATAAATCGATTGCGGTATTCGCAGTGAGAACGCTGTTTAAATCATATATATTATTCTGGTGTATCTTGGGCATTCAAAAAATCTTTAAGGGCAATTAAAAATTCTTTTTAAGTCCACGGTAAAGGAGACGTGGCTATCCCCACAATCACACTGCAACATTTAGCCGTTTTCTCTGGATCTAGATAGATGTACAAGTTTAGTTACACCCGGTTGACACGGTCAATTCAGTTTCTCTTTTATGTTCATTATAGTTTTAAAGTTGATATGAAAATTGAGTATTTTGTTAAACTAATAACATGTAGAGCCAAGTACAAGTACTTCGAAACGTCGTATGAAGTGAAAAGGACTTCATTTTGAGAAAAGTCAAGACTGGAAATTTTTACGTTTCATCAATTCAGGGGTATTAACTCGCATGGTTTATTATTTTTAACTTTGAATTCCAACTGATTCTGTGGATATTTTTATGGCAGTTTGGGGCATAATCCAGTAAGTGATGAGGCATTCACATATCTTTCTCTGAATAAATATTTAACGGTCTCCTTGTCCAACTTTCCATCACATGTTGTTGTGTATTGTCGATTGAATATAGGATTGAACGGACAGGTCAACAACTTGAAACAAAATGGCGTTGTTCGCGAAGAATATGAGCACGCGCTTTGAATATCTATAAATATGTGTACGCAATTGATTTTTGCCCTTGACCTTCAGGGCTCAGCCAATAGATCTATAAAGTCCAGTCATCGTATTGATTTTAGTATTTTCCGAAAAAGACCACTTGGGCGAATGAACATAGTGATAGCCCTGTACATTGAGAGTAAAACACACAAGCTTTTCATGTATTGAGTATAATTTCAAAATGTAATGTTTAAGATGAGAAAGATCAGTTTAAAGCAAATTAAGTCCCATAGCATTAATTACAGATTAATTTCCCTTTTTTACTATTTGCACCAAAGACATGCAAAATAATTATAACTTCCATGCTTAGCAAAAGAAGTTCCTGTTTGAACAAAAAATGATAAAAATGACTGCTCTTGTTGTGTCAGAATATCAGATGAAAGTGCCAAGTTTAGAGAATAAAAAATATATAAATATAACAGTAAAATCAGTTTGCATATAATTTGGCTTCTTTTTTATTTTTTTGTGCCCATCCCAGAGGTGCAATCTTGTTTTAAACAAGATGACTGGAAAGAACTGAATTTTTCCTATTTTTATGCCAAATTTGGTGTCAACTGACAAAGTATTTGCAGAGAAAATGGCAATGTTAAAGTTTACCATGGACACACACACACATACACACACACACACACAACCGAACACCAGGTTAAAACATAGACTCACTTTGTTTACACAAGTGAGTCAAAAAAAACAACACACACACACAAAAAAGACCCTTATTAATGTCATAGCAAGTTGCATGATTTCTGTTATATTTTTAGAAATAAAACATGCACGACTTCAGGGGTTGGATGTTGTTTTTTTTCTGTTACAGCACATGATCAGGTACCGGTACCTACCTTTCTCCCATGGGAAAGCAAAATACAAAGGGAAGGAGGACTCAGGGAAAGTTGTCTCCTCATAGGTCATGGCTTCAGTTTCTGGCACACCTGGTACCTGAGGATGGATGTTTTGTGTTGTGTGTTGTTGATGTTGCTGCCCTGATTTTGTGTGATGGTTCACAGCTTTTTTCTTTTTCTTTTTTTTTTTTTTCTTCCCCACTGATTTATTTATTTTGTTGTTGTTGTTTTTAAAGGGGTGAGGTGGAAGGAGGATTCCCATTACCATAACCTCTTTCACTTTACAATTGTTTGTAGAGTGTTCACTATCAGGGTGAGATGTGTGAAATATTGAAGCTGTATATGAAGGCAAGTTTTCTTTTTCAAATGGGTTCTTTTTCTGATATATACAGACAAGTATAAATAAATCTTTCGAATGACTGTAAATGAGGATTTTTATAAAAAAAAAAAAAAAAGAAGAAGAAGAAATTATAATGCACATGTCTGATACATAAAATTTGGGTTAATCTGATGTCCCAAATTTGGATTGAATTTTGCCTTTTTTTTCTCACCACCAACAAACTAAAGGCATTGTGTTTGGCTTGATGACAGATAGTGGTGAAACATGTACAGGTGTATTTAAGATAAAGAACTTTTATGAGGTCATCAACTAGTTTACCCACTCAAACAGTATTTTGTTAGAAGAAAAAGCTATTTTCAGAAGAACCGCAACATTTTCAGAACAATTAGAAAAGAGACCAAATTTTTGAAGAACCATATATACCAGTGCCACAGAGTGGTGCAAAACCTAGTTTGACAACAGCATTAATTAAGGAATAAACTTGACCACACACCCTTGTGAAGAACCTGCCATTTGAGATTTGAGATAAGGCAGCATCACAGCATGTGAGCCTGTAATGATATGCTGCGTTTTCAGGTAAAACATCCGTTGGACAAGTGGCCTGTCTTTGTACTCATTTGGGTCTGTGTGAACTAATAGTTCCAAGATGACAGCCCTCAAAAAAGTCTGCATTGCCTATAACACAGTCATGATCAGGTTTTGATAAGACGGGATGTATGAGTTACCTCATTCTTTAATCACTGTGCACCAGTGTGTACTTTTTCTTTATCGGTTAGAACTTTGAAGATAGGAAGATGTGCAGCAGTTGCTGGGCAAACAGGCAGCAACTGCTGCACATCTTCCTATCTTCAAAGTTCTAATCAATGAAGAAAAAGTCTAGGAAATGAGGTCCCAGGTTTGACTCGGGGGATCAATGTTTTTATTTAACCCTCCACAAGACCTTGTGGTGGTGTGGGTGCTAGTCCTTCTTCTGAGACAATAAACTGAAGTTATGTGTGTGGCATGTTTTTGGCACACAGCAAAGAACTCACAACATAAGCCCTGTATATACCTTTTTCTTTTCACTTCTTTTTTTTTATTTTCTTTTTTTCTCTTTTTTTTTTTTTATCAACTCTGAAAGGTAGAGCAACCCAAGTTTTGCAGAAAAAAGGGTTTTGATTTAAGCGTATGATGAAACAAGCGAAAGGTCATGAAATCCTGTAACTGGAGTGATGTAGATATATATAAATGTACACATGAGAGAGTTACATCAACATGTTTATTGTCAGTCTTCTCTTGGTTTTTACCTCTCATTGTTGTTATCCAGGTCCTTTCTGTAGGGATTAAACAGTAAATCGCTCTGTATTGTACACCCAGGGCTGGGCCTATAATCAATCATAGCTTGACTCACAAATTTCAGCTCTGGCTGTTCATGTGTACTTGTATTCAGACTTACTGGTATAAGTTGCATGGAAGTGTCTGTTAATTCTAATGATTCCTTCTCGCATTGTTTTCTTTTTATTTTGGGGGGCAGGGCAGCTACCACTGAAAACATTGAACATGGATGATAAAATGTACAATTGGACGCATTCATTTTGAAGGCAGAGGTCATTGTAGCATTTTAAAATGTGCACAGCCTGAACGGGACCAGGGTGATCAATGTTTTTCATTTGTCTGGAGTGAGTGCTTATGTGTGCCTTTGTGAGGAAAATCGAGTGTCAATGTTTGGTATGTGCTTGATTTGGGCTGTAATAGCTCTGTATAATATGTGTGTGGCTCAAGGAAGGTGATGGTGGCTTGAAGAGTTGTAGTATATCTAGGGCAGACCAAGTTGAAGCACATTTGCAGATTATATTGCACATCGTTCTATTTAAATGCTGAGTGTGGCATCTTGTTTTGTTCACATATTGTAATCTCTTGTAATGGAAACAGGCAGGAAAGCTTTCCTTTTTAATAAACAGTGGTGGAATTGCTAAAGGTCAGTCTTGTCAAGTCTTTACTTTTAAACACTTATGAATAATATTTACAACCCTCTGAATGCCTGTCTAAATCAGATTTTTGTTTCTTTGATGCATCCACTGGAGCACAGGTTAAGCAGCTGTTTTGCTCACAAGCAGCAGTATGTATCTGCCCCAACTCCCTCCCACTCCACCTTCCCCTCCCACATGGTCAAGATGCATGTCATATCAGGTTGATGACACTGTTGAGGGTGTAATGATCTGCTCAGACTGGGGCCATCATTGTGTTACTCTGTTTCTGAATTTCTGGCTTGTTGCTCTGTTTTTGATTTACTAGGCTTGTTCTCTCTGGTCAGTGGAAAATGTCACAGAGAGAGAGAGAGACTGGTGTCTTTTGGGATTGGAGTCAATGTTGTGTGTGAGATTTTGTATGCATGAGTCTGTCAGCGTGACAGTACTTAGCTCAGATTCTGACTGTGTGTGTGTGTGTGTGTTGTAGCAGTCGTTGTGTCAGACTTTGACTCTTTGTCATTTGTTGTATTTAATTGCATTTGTAATGAAAAGCAGATTATTCTGAGAATTTTCAGTGTGTGCATAGAATGGAACGTAGATCATCTTCAGTATTTGTTATATGTGCATATAGATGAAAGTTGATTATCTTCAATGTGTCTTTGTTAAATGCATATTATGGAAAGCAGATTATGTTGAGAATTTTTTTGTTTATGCATGTAATGGAAGCAGCACATCTTCAGATTCATTGCCTAACACATTTTCCCCATCACAGAAGTTTCTGTAATTATATCTGAAGCTGCTAGCTTAAGTGGAAAAAAACAAAAGTAATTTATTTTTCACACCATTTGATTGAAAACAAATTAATGTTAAAGCAGTGTCAGATTCAGTTACACACTGATAAGCTTGAGTTTGTTTTTGGAGCAAAATGGCATTTGTTTTATTTATAGGTATGTGTAATGTTGTGTGCCCATTACAGTAGCATCTTTTCCTCTTTGCAAATGATAGTGGGACGATATGACATTTTTAGTTTGAAAGAACTCTTTCACATGTTTTGGCTCAAGCTGTATTATTCATGGTGAACTTATATTTTAATGATGGAAATAACGTTTTTGGATGCCTTCATTAAATTATTTTTCATGTGACTTTTTCTCTTCTTTGTTTTTTCATTCGAGTGTGAATCCAGTTAAACAGGTTTTCTTTCCCTATTTGGCAGATAGTAGATCCACACTCCTGTGATTTGCAGATGATTTTGGATGTGTTAAAGATTATTGTGATATTTTAGATATCTTCACTGGGTTCTCTGGTTACAGTTTTCTCTTGTAAGTTGATGCATGATTTGTTTGTGTGTGCATGATGCTTTTGTTATATTTTGTTTAGATTAAGTTCAATTCATGAACTTGCTGCTGCCACATGGAGTATTTCAGTGAAATGCTCCCCTTCCCACAATTTCCTTCTTTATCATGGATGAAATAATAAAGTGTGATCACAGACACATTTCAGCGTGAAACAATTAAAAACTGGCTGTTGAAAAAAATAAGGTTGTATGGATTTTTGACTTTTTTTTGGGGGGGGGGGCGGGGGGGGATAACGAAGGGAAAAAATTACTGTATTGAACTTGTGTGTATATATGTGGTGCTGTTGCCTACAGTTGTTTGTTTGTTTGTTTATTTTTAAATGCTCGAGTATTGTTGGCTAGATTCAGACCACTTGATTAATCTAGGTCTGTTCGTATTCTGTGTTTCAGCTTGCTATACATTATAAAGCCACATTTCCAAACCATGACAGCAATTTCTTCAGTCATCAGATGAGCACCTAATTTATGTGTAGCTTATATAGATAGATATAGTATGATTGCATTTAAAGTTTCATTCTTTGGCATATTTCCAAAGCTACTAGAATCCATGAGTTCCAAAATCTTTTGCAGTATGTGGATTGTTTTATGTCCTTTTATGATTGTCTCTCACTCCCCTCCTCTCTCTCAGTGTTATCTAAAATGACAATTTCTTTCTTCTTCTTTTATTGTTGATTTACCAATCCTGGTTTATATTTGTCTAGGCTTTACTGCTGTCTTTCTCTGCTTGATGGTACCTGGATTATCATGTGGCAATATTGTGTGCATGTTTGTGTGTGTGGAAGTGCGTGCATTTTCCAAGAAATATTGCCTCCACTCTCTTTGGAAGTGACAAGTGAATCTGGTCACTGGTGTATGCAATTGTGTATTCAGAATAAAGGAATTAAGCACTGTTTATTTAATAAATTCTGATGATAACAATGGTATCTACACAGATGTTACGTTTTCATGAATCATGAAGAACGTATCTGGGGGGAATAATGAAAGTTATCTTTGTGTCTGCATTATGTGTGCCTGTGTATTGTGTGCTTGCTTCGTTTACATTTCTTTTCTACTGTGCCTAATATTCATGTATGATCCAAAAAGTTTTCATTTGAGAGTTTATATTCATCAGCCCAGGATATTTGAATATCAGTTTTGCAGTTTGTATGCAGTTATCGTAGACAAATTATCTCTTTTTTGATATAAAAGTGGTTGGCATCAAAGACTTTGCTGAAGGATGTAGGTTCAAACCATAAGTTTGTTTATATAGTACATGAGAGAAAGTGTGAAAGCAGTGTGGAGAGTTTATTTTCAATCCTGGACTGTGTCATCAAACCTTGGAGTTGTTTTAGAAGAGGTCAAATGTGGTCTCTCTTAAGAGCACTTCAGTACAACTCAAAAGACGGGCAGCTGAAGTGTGGACTTGCTTGATAATGTACTGTGGAGAACCTCCAACCAGAGAATAACAATAAGCAGTTTTGAGAAGACACAAACTCTCAAGTGAGAGTTCAGGTTGCGTCACCAGACAGGAAGTGATAAATGCAAGCACCGTGGTAGAGTTCCTTGTATTTTGACAAACAGGCCTGCAGAGAATGTCAGTGTGACCTACATGGATAGAAGTGGGTTTTGTGTCATGGAAAGGTGGTCTTTTAGACTTGATCAGCACTACTTTGGTTTTCGCATCATTCAGATGAGGCTAGTTTGTACTGATCCAGGTTTTAACTAGTGAATAGCATGTCTGTCAGATATATCTCATTGTGGGACTGGCTGCTTCTTCCAAGGAGAGATGAGAGTGCTGTAGGCACAACTGGAAAGACACACTTGAATGTTTTCCACTTCATGGATGTGTCCCTTAGGGTGCTGCTGTATTCCTCACCAGCCCTGCAAGTGTCCGAGTCTCTCAGGGCTGGTTGACAACAAGATATGAAAGAAGTAGAGACTGGAGAAGTAGAGACCTGTCAATTGCCTCAAGTATAAATAAATCTGGAGAGCAATTTAATTTCATTGGCATTTATTCCCTGCTCTGATCAGGTGGTATCAGTTTTGATTTCCCTCCCATTTCAGTGGGGCCTGTGGCGAGTTCATGGCGAACTTTTATGTCAGCAGATTTTCAAGTCTTGACATTGGGGGAACATGCATGATGGTGATCTCTCTCCTCTAACACAGTCCATCTCCATGACAAAGTTATGACAGGAATTCTTCTGAGTGGGGGGCTCAGCAGTCCCGTGTATCAAATCAGAAACTGCATTACTGAACGCAACCTAAGTGACCTGACAGCAGGGCAGATTCTCCTCTGGTGTGTGGTCTCATGGCAACTTGACATTGATAGATCCCTGTGAAATGCTGACTACAGAATGAGGCTGTGATTGAGGATCTAATTGTGTGGATAATGTCACCGAGAGTACAGAAGTTTGAACAGCACAAGTAAATAAATGAAGCAAAAAATTATTTTTAAAATTTTAGAGTCATTCTCCGAGTCCATGAAAGGCTGAAAATTAAAACATCAGGTCAGTTCTGGAATAGGTCTGGCTTTCCCCCTTTACACAACGATCCTGGACACAAGAGGAAGAACTCAAACATTTGCAAGTAATTGAAACATAGTTTATTACATCACATACCGCAATCATAAACTTTTGTTAACATGTCAAGTTAAACAAACAAACATCAGACCTGAGCACTACAATGTTACACAATCATTACATTATGCATACCAATATTAAGCACCAACTCCACCTCGTGAATGAGAGATGTAAAACTTTCACAGCAAAGGAATGACTTTACAAAGTGTGCCATACAGAATACAGATGCCAGCCCTTCAGAACTCATTTTGAAACAATTTGGGGGACATTAATTTGGAATTATGAGGGAACAGAACACTCATACTGTCTGTAGCATTGACTGATTGGTCACTTAATGTAGGTTCACTGTAAACATACACGTGATTGGCTTGGGCTCAGAGACTAGTAGTGTGACTCACTACCCCACCCCACACTCAGTACAGCACATGCGGTGTGAAATTACCAAGTGGCTTAAAACAAGAAAATTGGTGGGTGACCCTTGCAAGTTAAAAATGAACTTGTAAAAAAGTTGCATGTGCAAACATAACATTTTTTTAGTAAGTGAAAAAAATTGTATCCACTGTTGTGTTTTCAAATAAAAAGCTTACCAATACTGTTAACTTAACACAAACCCAAACACTGGTCAAACTTGTGACAATGAACCTTCACAGTATTTGACACAACAGCTGGGATAGTCCGTGTTGGTGATAAATACGATGGGGGCAATAGCCGAGTGGTTGGACTTTCAATCTGTGGGTCCCGGGTTAGAATCTCGGTGACAGCGCCTGGTGGGGAAAGGGTGGAGATTTTTCCTATCTGCCAGGTCAACATGTGCAGACCTGCTAGTGTCTGAACCCCCTTTCATGTGTATACAAAAACAGATCAAATACGCATATTAAAGATCCTGTAATCAATGTCGGCATTTGGTGGGTTCTGGAAACAAGAACATACCCAGCATGCACACTCCTGAAAGCGGAGTATGGCTGCCAAATGGTGGGGTAAAAACGGTCATACAGGTAAAAGCCCACTCATGAACATACGAGTGAACATGGGTGTTGCAGCCCACGAACACAGAAGAAAAAGGTGATACAGACACCGCCCATGAACGCAGAAGAAAAAGGTGATAAATACAGACGCCACCAAGTTGCACAAAACGGATCACTGAGGTATTCATAAACATATTGGTATATATACAAGTAGTCCTCCCAAGGATATATCAAAACACAGAAACTGTTTCTCAAAATCAAATGCTAATTACAAGGCTTACATACAGAAACCTTTTTCTCACTGCTGTTCAAAGACGAGAGACAACTGGGACATCTCTTACAGTTCTGTAGAGCTCTTCTGATGAGACGAACAAGATCCTTCATACGGTGTGCATTTGCCACACATTTGTAGCCTTCAAAAATGCATTTACCCTGGAAATACCTGCTGAAAAGTGTGCGTTCGTAAATAAATGAATCTTTTAAATAAATGAATACAATCTCTTGCACTGTCAGGAATGGTGCTGTAGACTGCTCAAGATTTTTTTTTAATCCCCAAAATGATGAAAATTGATGAAGCACCCAATCGGATCTGCTCCCTGAACTAATATATAAACTAATCAAACACATGCATGTACAGAGCATGGCATACAAACTGTGTAGAGTGACGAAGATTTCATTTCAATGACAGAACAGAAACCCAAAACGAACTGAAATCATACATTGCACATGCACTCATACACACACACATCCAAAAAAAATCAACAAAAAACATCTCACTCTTTACATAACTACAAGTTAAGAAATATCACAGCTGTTGCTAATTTTGTTCACAAAAACAATGAAAACGAGTATGGTTGTTACAGATCTTTGTTAGGGAGACAAAAACAATACATTCTTGCAACTGACTGCACCAAAATACAATCTGTACAAAAACGAGAAAAGTCGCTAGTTACATCTACACTGCATCAACATACATTTCCAAAATAAAAACATCAATTTTGATAAGTAACACACGGTCACAATCCACCATTTTATTAAACAATTTTCAGTGTAATCTTTTATTCCTGCTGTGTAGTCAGTTTTCAAAGCAGCAACAACACATATAAAAATAATTGTCAATGCTCAGAGTTCATACCGTTGGTACAATCGTTCTTTATTTTGTCTTCATAACCTGTGCATAACTTTTGACCACCATAGTCAATGTAACTGATAACATCAAGTCCAAATCTCGCATAAACTGAATTTTTCCTTCGCCTCTGGAGTAGTGGACAGTGTGCTAGCCTGTAGGCTAACGTGATAAAAACATGGTCCCATGTGCAGCATGCAATTTGTGTGTATAAAAGCATAAAAATGAGAGTTAAAATTCTGTTGTGAAACAAATTTTCCATGGGTACATAATAAATAGATGCATACAGAACCAAAAAAATGTGGAGGAGGTAATACCCGATAATGTCAGAACGCTCCAAATTTCACACACACACACAAATCGTTTGATCACAAAGCTTTACGTTATGATACAACAATATATATGATACAATGAATATGTATGGATGCAATGTTGAATGCTGCTGAGTACTTATTGATGTCACTGCTATCGATGGGAATTCCTTTTGGCACTGGACGTTGACGCTTTCACCACAGCATCCTGAAATCAGTCAGTCAGCTCTTGTCAATTGAGCCCACCCCACCACCCATCCCCCATCCCCACTCTCTCTGTCTCTCTCTCTCTCTCATTTTTCTCCATTCTGAGGGCTGAATAAAGAAGACAGAAAAAAGCAATTGTTTACTTATTCTATTACCCTCAGAAATAAAACTCGTTCAACAATATCCATTCTTCTCTCTCTCTCTCTCTCTCTCTCTCTCTCTCTCTCTCTCTTAATCTCTGTCTGACCAGCCAAATCATTTCATTCTTTCAAACTTAAAAACAAATGTTCACCAGTCCAATATTTTCTACAGCACAATGAACCAATGTATGAATGTTTTCACTATGTAACATTCCAGCGTGCTATTTAACCTTCCCCTTCCTAATGCTGCATCATTATTTATCTCCTTCATGGATTTTTTTGTTTGTTTGTTCTTATCCAAAATAATTAATTTGAAACAGGATCACTGCTAGACCTTTGATACACTTTCTTTTTTCTTTCAAAACAAAAAAGTTTTGAAGTTGGTTAAAAGGTCTTCAGAATAAAAATTTGTGAAAACATTTCTTGAATAACACATTTCTTCTGGGTAAATTACTAAAAAGGTTGAAAATGATCATTGAGGACCTTTTAGGCTACTTTTTTAAAAAAAAATTTTATTTTTTATCCTGCATACTTCCAATTTGCAGATTAAAGTTTTCACTCATGTAAGTTTTCTTTACTCATCAATAGTGACACACTCTGAAAACACAACAATCTGAAAACACATAAAATCTTCATTTTATAAGTAACCAAACTGAAGTTATATAAACTTGTCTTATTTACCAATGAACGCTATTGTGCTTTATCATTTTTTTCTGTTTTTGTTTATCAAAGAATTAAAAAATAAAATTGTTTTAAACAACACAATAATTTGTTGTCAATATCAAACATTACTGGAACAAGAAGCTGGGAAAACAGAAACAAACAACACCAGTAATGGCAGTCACTCAGTTAACGGGACAAAAATACAATTGATCAGTACAGAAATGTTCAGACAGCAAAGAGGAACAACAGCTATACCTGGTTCAGAAATAAAGCAAGCAGAACAATATAAGTTAATAAAAAGCATGGAAAAAGCCAAGCTGTACAGTAGCACCAACATGTTTCTTGTCCTTCAATTCCTTCAGAAAATCCTCCGTGTCACACATTCACAAACTTTTTTTGGGGGGGAGGGAGGGGGGGGGGTTCTGTTTGTCATCAGAGGTGAAGAGCCTTGGTAAATCGTTTCTTGCCATGTGTTCATGATATTCTTTATCATGATGTGTGTTTGTGTATGTGCTCCTTCAACAATGAAAGAAAATTTTCCTTGAACGTAACAGCGTTTGACTGCTAAAGGAGTACTGTGTCTCTTTCACCGCCATAGGCATCTTTAGTCGATAGACAGTTCACCACCATAAGCAACTTTGACAATGAGGGGTCATGAGAAAAGGAACATTTTTCACACTGTAACAATGCTTGACAACTGTAGCCAACTTTCCTGCCCAGTAGAACCCCCCACCCCCACCCCCCACCCCCCTTGTGCCAAGTTTGAAGAGAAAAATTGACTGTGTTTTTCTGACATGAACTGAATCCTGTGACTTAAGAGTGTCAAGTCTAAAATTTTTGGCACTGGGAGGCAAATGCAAGAACATATATTTCTTTCACACCACCAGTACAGAGACAAACGCTCAAGGCCATTACAATTCCCTGGCAAGCATAGGGAAACAGGTAAGCATCAAAGCCAACAGGTGAACATCACACTGACACTCTATCACGCAAACATTTACCTTCAACACCACCAGTACAGAAACAAAGGCTCAAGACCATTACAATTAGCCTGGCATGCATGGGGAAACAGGTAAGCATCAAAGCCAACAGGTGAACATCACACTGACACTCTATCACACAAACATTTACCTTCAACACCACCAGTACAGAAACAAACGCTCAAGGCCATTACAATTAACCTGGCATGCATGGGGAAACAGGTAAGCATCAAAGCCAACAGGTGAACATCACACTGACACTCTATCACGCAAACATTTACCTTCAACACCACCAGTACAGAAACAAAGGCTCAAGACCATTACAATAAATGTGGCATGCATGGGGAAACAGGTAAGCATCAAAGCCAACAGGTGAACATCACACTGACACTCTATCACGCAAACATTTACCTTCAACACCACCAGTACAGAAACAAACGCTCAAGGCCATTACAATTAACCTGGCATGCATGGGGAAACAGGTAAGCATCAAAGCCAACAGGTGAACATCACACTGACACTCTATCACGCAAACATTTACCTTCACAAGCAGACTGTTATCTGCATCCCTACACAGCACTGAAATGTTTCCACTAATTTCATCTCCGCAAGACTGCATTCACTCCTTTCAAGTGTCTATGCCCTGATGTATACATCTACTCTCATAAGCATCAGTCTACAATGTCCATGTGCACAGAGAGACGTAAGTATGTATCTCCTCTCACATACAGCTCTACACTGTCCCAGACAACAGTTCTACAGGAAAGTTTATCATCCCATCATCATCATCATCTTTCATGTTTCTACTTCTTCATATGTTTTTATTTGACTCATTTTACAGCTTGCTTCTGCTTGTATTATAGCGGAATTTAAAAGGAAATTTTCTTCCTAAAATTACATTTAAGTAACATACTTACCGTGACCCACTAGTGCAGACTCCGACAGGGGTCTGATTCCTGTCCTGTGCAAACTACTACCCGCCTATGTGGAGAAAATGAAAGTAGCTACGGCCGATAACCTTCTGAAGTAGGTTACCTCCCCTGAATTTAAAAATAAATTTCTATAAATACTAATACAAAAATTACTAAAAATAAAACAAATCTATCATTATTTCATTGATATCATCATCATCATCATCATATTAATCACTTTCATCGTTACCATCATCATGATATCAAAATCCTGATTCTTCTCAAAGTGAGCAGCTAACATCATCAGCACCTCCGTTTGCCCACAGAAGCTGACAGTAACTTAGTAATGACTGTTGCCAGAAACGGATGGTAAGCAGCAGCAGGAGTGGGGGGTATGGATGGAAGCCTTTCCTTGCACATACTTGACCTGGGATGGCTTTTTCTCCACCTCCACCTTTACTTGCCTACTGCACAGCTGACAACTAAATACTACAGCTAGAATAGTGGATAGTTCACAGCAGCTGGAGTCGGGGGGTATGGACGGAAGCCTTATTTTGAGATATGGTGCTTTCTCCTACACGTACTTGGCGCATGCTTTCTCTTTCTCCATCTCCACTCTTTGCCAACAGAACAGCTGGCAACTAAATATTACTGCTAGAATAGTGCATGGTTGGCACTGGAAACAGCAGGAGTTAGGGGGCTGGGGGGGGGGGGGGGAGGGGGGCGTATGGACAGAACCCTTACTTTGAGATCATGGTGCTTTCCCCTACACATACTAGGCATATGCTTTCTCTATCTCCACCTCCTCTCTTCACCCACAGCACTAGCTGACAACTAAACATTACTGCTAGAAAGTAGAACAGTGGATTAGTGTTAGTAGCTGCATGAAGGCTGGGGGGGGGGGTATGGACGGAAGCCTTACTTTGAGGTGGTGGTACTTTCCCTGCACGTACTTGGAGTGGGCTTTCTCTTTCTCCACCTCCGCCCTGAGCTGTGCCAGCTGCTGCTTGGTGTCCACATCCGCCTGCTCCGTGTAGTCGGCCAGCTTGCTCAGTGTGTGACGGCTCGCCTGTGTCACACAGTGCACAGCCACCGTAAAGCTGGTTCTTTTGTTTGGGTGTTTGTCTATTAGAGCTGTGACAGGCATGATAGCCAAGTGGTTAAAGCGTTGGACTTTCAATCTGAGAGTCCTGGGTTCCAATCTCCAAGGTCAACGTATGTGCAGGCTTGTGCCTGAGCCTCCTTCATGTGCATACACAAGCAGGAGATCAAATATGCAAGTTAAAGATCCTGTAATCCATGTCAGTGTTCAGTGGGTTATGGAAACAAGAACATACTCAGCATGCACACACCCTGAAAACAGAGTATGGCTGCCTACATGGCAGGGTAAAAACAGTCATACACGTTAAAGCCCACCTGTATACTTACAAGTGAACATGGGCGTTGCAGCCCATGAACGAAGAAGGAGAAGAAGAATTTGAGTTGTTTGTTTATTGTTCATCAGTGTCTGAAGGTTACCCTATTTGTCTTTTTTTGGTATTTATTTATTCATTTGACTTGTTTGTTTATTTATTTATTTGTTTATCAGTACCTGAAGGCTTGCCTGTCTCACACAGGGGCACCACCATAGTGCTGGTTCTTTTGTTTTTGTATTTATTTATTTGTTTGTTTATTGTTTATCAGCGTCTAATGACTCACCTGTCTCACACAGTGAGCAGCCACCATAAAGCTGGTTATTTTGTTTCGGTATTCATTTATTTGATTTGTTTGTGTGTGGCTTTTTTTCTTTAATTCATCTTTTCATCTAATGTAATCTTCTTCAACCATAATGGATGGGCAACCAGCCGCCGTGGCGAAGTGGTTAGCGTCGCGGACTGACGGCTGGGAGGACGCGGGTTCGAATCCCAGCGGAGGTGGGTTTTTTTGGCCCGTGGCCGGCTCCTACCCAGAGATGAGTGTGCTGTGGGCTTAAATAGGGAGACTGGGACCACACAGTCGAGTGTCATCCACTTCAAGGATGCGTCTTTGGGTGTGTTGCTCTAATTACCTGACCAACACTGCAAGTGTCTGTATCTCTCGGGCCTGGTTAACGCCGGGATATCATTATGACAGGAAGCGTAGAGTACAGCCTTGTCACGTAGTCCCAAACCAAAATTGACCTCCATAGCAACATCGTCATCATCATCGTCATCCTCCTTCTCCTTCATCATCATCAATATGAACAAAATAGTCTCAGAGTCTGTGGCCTTTCATGCCCTGCTCTCATGGTGACCTCAGTTTCGATACCCCTCCACTTCCGTGCTTGGGGTGAGTCCTGTCAATGTCGTCAGTGTCGGCAGATTCATGGGGGGGCTGTTGTTTGAGGGACATGGTGGCGGTCTCCACTCTGGGAGAGACGCTCACTCAGTCTGGCTCTGCGACTAAGCCATTATTGTCGTTAGTAGGGGGCTTAGTAGGTGGTGTCCTAAGTACGTTAAAAAAGAACAGGCACCACTGAACACCACCGAAGTGACTCAGCAGCAGTGCAGGGTCTCCTCTGGTGTGTGGCCTCCAGGTGACCTAACATCGATGGTTCCCTGTGGACTGCCGACGCTGGAACTGCGACGGATGAACCCGGGTGTAGCCGTGTAATGGGGAATCTAAATGAGCGGCATGGGAGTAATGCCACTGAAACAGCGCAGATTATGGGGCAGCAAAAAAAAAAAAAAAAAAAAAAAAAAAAGGATGGGCAGAAAAAAAAAGTATACAACCAACAGTACCACATAAGTGAATGTAATCTAAGTTGCATCCCAATGGAGATACAGTCTTACACTTTCGTTGTTGGCATGTGGTAAAGCAGAAGGCATTGTCCAAATTCAAACAAACAAAAAAAACCAACAACAACAAAAAACCCACAAAAATGAACAAATAACACAACACACTGAATCATGCGACACAGAGCACACAACGCCACCAACTCTGAACGCAGCCCAACACACAACACAGAGCAGTACAGCACTTGCTGCTTACCTTGATCATCTCCTTGGCGCGTTCAGCCGCCTCCTGTGCCCTTGACTTCTCTGACTGAAGCTGGTGCCGCTGGCTTGTGTTCACCTGCTCAAGCTTGGCCTGGGCCGCCCTGAAAGAGGCGTTGTCCTGTTCTCATTTTCGTTAACGAAGCATATATGTACATACATAATAACATACGTACCGATCCATCACACACACACACAAAGACAGACACACACAATCGATAATGCACATACACACACATACCCCCCCCCACACACACACACATATGTACACACATGTATACACACACACACACACACACACACACACACAAACACACAAAACCAAATTTCTCCGCAACAAACATAATAATTATCTCAACTTCACAAATCAATAAAAATCAATTGAAAAGTTTCTGCTTATGAATGTGAAATTATAGCCTCAAAAATACAGTTTGAATAAGAAATTTACACCGCCTCTCTCCCTGTACATGTCTAGACAGACAGACAGACAGACAGAGAGATAGACAGACAGACAGACAGATAGATAGATAGACAGACAGATAGTTAGATAGACAGACAGACATACAGACAGATAGATAGACAGCCAGACAGATAGATAGATAGACGGATTGATAGATATATAGATATATAAATAGACAGACAGACAGAGACAGACAGATAGGTAGGCAGATTGACAGACAGACAGACAGACAGACAAGAGAGACAGACAGATAGACAGACAGACAGACAGATATATAGATAGCTTGACTGACAGACAGACAGACAGACAGACAGATAGATAGACAGACAGACAGACAGACAGATAGATACATACACAGACAGATAGACAGACAAACAGATACACAGACAGACAGATGAATACACATATAGATAAATACACACATGAACTCACATGAACTTCTAAATCACCCAAACAAACCAAACTGATCCAAGATCACGTTCAAACATGGTTTTGGAAAACACATATACTCAGATGACAGGTTAATATGCACACACACACACACACACACACACACACACACACACACACACCTGGATTCCATGAGCTCATCTTGCAGTTTCTCAAACTTGCCCTTGAACCATTCATGAGCCTCCATCAGGTTACGTTGTATCTGCAAGGTACAGCACATTACCTCTGTTTATCTGTGTGTGTATGCGTGTGTGTGCATCTGTGTGTGTGTGTGTGTGTGTGTGTGTGTGTGTGTGTGTGTGTGTGTGTATGTGTGTGTGTGTGTGTGAGCATGTGTGTGTGTGTTTATATTTGTATGTGTGCGTGTGCATGTGTGTGTGTGTGTGTGTATGTGTGTGTTTATGTCTGTGTGCGTGTGTGTGCATGTGTGTGTGTGTTTATGTTTGTATGCGTGTGTGTGCATGTGTGTGTGTTTATGTTTGTGTGTGTGTGTGTGCATGCATGTGTGTGTGTGTTTGTGTGTGTGTGTTTATGTGTGTGTGTGTGTGTGTGTGTGTGTGTGTTTATGTGCGTGTGTGTGAGTTTGGATGGTTCTAATTATTAACCAGGTGTTCACTAAATATGCATGCACACATGCCACACTGATAAACATACATACGTGAACGGGAAAGAGCATTCATTTCCACATGTATGCAATGTGCACAGAGACATGCACTACTTAAGTTCACTAAATATGCATGCACACATGCCACACTGATAAACATACATACGTGAACGGGAAAGAGCATTCATTTCCACATGTATGCAATGTGCACAGAGACATGCACTACTTAAGTTCACTAAATATGCATGCACACATGCCATACTGATAAACATACATACGTGAACGGGAAAGAGCATTCATTTCCACATGTATGCAATGTGCACAGAGACATGCACTACTTAAGTAACACACTGACGCACAAAAAGCACAATCTGTTCACACCCATGTCCATGGTATGCACATGCACACACACACACACACACACACACACACACATTTGGATATACATACCAGTACATGAGTAGATACTCAAGAGTCATGCATACTGTCACACACACACAGACACACACACACACACACCCTCACATACACATTTGCATATACATACTAGTACATGAGTAGATACTCAAGAGTTATGCATACTGTCACACACACACACACACACACACACACACACACACACACACACACACACACACACTTTTCCAATCAGTTCACACTGCCTGTTATACCTCCACAGACTCATTGTGAGCCTCTTTCAGTCTTTCATCCGCCGTGTGTTTCTGTTTGGACGTCTGGTCTTCACGCTTTTTGGTTTCCTGCCAGAAAAAAAAAAAAAAAAAAAAAAAACAGAAGAAGAAGAAGAAAAATCTTAAATATGGATAACTGTACAAATAAATACATGAAATATTTCTTGAGCACTAACAACTGAATTTTGAAAGGGTTTTTTTTTTTTTTTTTTCTTTTTTTTTTTGTAATGGAAATGACTACAGATTGGATAGGTTTCAACAGACGGGCGCAATAGCCCAGTGGTTAAAGCGTTGGACTTTCAATCTCAGGGTCACGGGTTTGAATCACGGTGACGGCGCCTGGTGGGTAAAGGGTGGAGATTTTTACGATCTCCCAGGTCAACACATGTGCAGACCTGCTAGTGCCTGAACCCCCTTCGTGTGTATATGCAAGCAGAAGATCAAATACGCATGTTAAAGATCCTGTAATCCATGTCAGCGTTCGGTGGGTTACGGAAACAAGAACATTCCCAGCATGCACACCCCCGAAAGCGGAGTATGGCTGCCTATATGGCGGGGTAAAAACGGTCATACACGTAAAAGCCCACTCGTGTGCTAACGAGTGAACGTGGGAGTTGCAGCCCACGAGCGCAGAAGAAGAAGAAGAAGGTTTCAACAGAGGCATGAAAGGGTGTATCTTGCCAAAGTCAGCCATGAAAACTGCAACTTTTTTTGTTGTTGCTGGGTTATCAGAGCAAATCCAGTATGGTGAATAGAACTGTGCAATCAACAACCATCTAGGTAAATAGAACTGTGCAATCAACAAACATCTACCTGAAGATCTAGTCATCAGCCCCATCCACATGTAATATGCGACTTCTGTTCAAACGTGTGTGCGTGTGTGTGTGTGTGAGAGAGAGAGAGAGAGTGTGTGTGTGTGTGTCTGTGTGCAGTGCGTGCATGTGTGAGTATGCACAAGTTTTTTTATATTGATATGCACTTGTATGTATCCTAATTTGTACTGTATCTGAGGTTGTGTATGATTTTCGATTTACGTTCGTACCTTGTTATGTACTACCCCCCCCCACCCCCCCAGTATTCCTTGTGACCCCAGTACACTTGGTAATAAAGACATATTCTATTCTATTCTATCTTCTCCTTCTTCTGTGTTTGTGGGCAGCAGCTTCCACTATCACTACCATGAATGAGCAGACTGTTATGTGTATGACTGTTTTTACCCCAACAAGCAGGCAGTCTTACTCTATTGTGGTTAAAGCATTGGACTTTCAATTTGAGGGTCCCAGTTTCTTATCTCGGTAACGGCGCCTGGTGGGTAAAGGGTGGAGATTTTTTTCAATCTCCCAGGTCAACTTATGTGCAGACCTGCTAGTGCCCAAACCCCCTTTGTGTGCATGTAATCCATGTCAGCGTTTGGTGGGTTATGGAAACAAGAACATACCCAGCATGCATACCCCCGAAAAACGGAGTATGGTTGCCAACATGGCGGGGTAAATAAACAAAACGATCATACACGTAAAATGTTACATGTCTGTCTGAGTATGTATGTGTGCGTCTGAAATCTGATTGAATGACACAGGAAACGAATGATGAGCGCCCGGTGGCAGCCGTCAGGTAGGCAGCCTGTTGTGCAAATGACCCCGTGTTTGTAAAGCGCTTACAGCTTAGTCTCCGACTGAGGATAGGTGCTATATAAGTACCCATATCAACGTGTATGTGTGCATGTCTGAAACCTGATTGAATGGCACAGGAAACGAACGATAAGCGCCCAATGGTAGCTGTCAGTCAACTCTACCCTGATGGGCAGTCTGTAGTGCAAATGTCTGTAAAGCATTTAGAGAGCTTGGTCTCCAACCAAGGATAGGCGCTATATAAGTGTCCACATCATCATCATCATTTTTAGGATGTGGGTTGAGAGTGATATCACACTTTTTGTTGTTGTTTTTGTTTTGTTTGGTGTTGTTGCTGTGTTGCCTCTTCAATGACACAAGTATTGTTAAACACACTCAGAGCATCTGTGTAAGTGCTATATCAATCTGCATTATTATCATTATCATCATCATTACTGTCATTATCATGGTCAGTGTTATATCAATCTACATTATTACCATTATTATTATCATTACAGTCATTATAACAGTAAGTGCTGTATCAAACCACATTATTGTCATTATCATCATTACTGTCATTGTCATTAACATTATTCTCATCAATATCATTATCGTCATTACTATTACTCTTGTTCTTATCATTATTAAATCACCACAAAGCCGAACAGCATGGACAGACCATACACAACACTGTACTGTCTACATTCCCAAGTTCAGCTCTCTTGTTGATCTTGCAGGTTCGCTGCAGACGCCAGGTCCTTCAAAACTCACGCTGTACTTCCTCTTCAGTTCCTCGCGGAGTCTCCTCTCTTTCTCCAGCGCCTCCTCCTTCATCTTGAGCAGTCGCCCTGTGTTGAGGTGGGCTGCAGCCAGCTGCTGCACCTCCTCCTGCAGAGAGCTCATCTGCTGCATGAACATGCCGATCGTCTCCGCCTGCAACCATAGCAACAGCACTAACACAGGTTGATGAGGAAGGTGGCAGAAGATGCTCATCCGCCGATACAGCGGGTCCGTGAGGGTCTGGGTTCGAATCCCACTCTCGCCCTTTCTCCCAAGTTTGACTGGAAAAATGATACTAGTCATACGGATGAGACAATAAACCGAGGTCCTGTGTGCAGCATGCACTCTTGCGAACTGAAAAAGAACCCATGGCAACAAGAGTGTTATCCTGTTGCAAAATTCTGTAGCAGAAATCCACTCTTGATAAATAAACAAATGTATGTTCATGCACTCAAGGAGGGACTAAGTGCATTGGGTTATGCTGCTTGCTAGGCATCTGCCTAGCAGATGTGGTGTAGCGTATATGGATCTGTCTGAACACAGTGACGCCTCCTTGAGAAACTGAAACTGAAACTGATGATGTCACGCAAGATAGTTTCTGTCTGCAACAACAAGAACAGCAACAAAGACAAGTGTCTTCTTCTTCTACTTCATCCATGTTAGTGGGCTGCAGCTCCCACGTGCACTTCTATATATCTAGTTTTATGCGTATAATCATCTTTCTCCTACCATGTAGGCAGCCATTCTCCATTTTTGGAAAGTGTGCACACTGGGTATGTTCTTGTTTCCAAGATCCATCAAATGCTGACATGTAATTATGGGAGGTTTAACATGCATTAACATGCTCTTCTGCAAGAGGATACACACGCAGCAGGGGTCAGGCACCTGCAAACTTACACGTGTGGGAGAAAAGACAAAGCTCCACCCTCAACCCACTGGGTGACACGACAGGAATTCAGAGCCAGGACCCTGGGATTGAAAGTCCCATGCTTTAACCACTCGGGTGTTGCACCCATCCAGCCCGGGCTGTCAGTAACATCAATGTTTTCACTGGGCTGCAGTGGCTGTGCCAATGCGAATTCTATCACCAAACTGAGCAGAGTGTGGAAAAGTAACATCTGATTCTCCACAAAATTCAAACTCTACAAAGCCCTGGTAGTCTCCATTGTACTGTATGGTTGCGAGGCATGGACACTGACGGCCGAAACTGAAAGGAAGATCCAGGCCTTCGAGAACAAATGCCTGAGGAAGCTCCTTCAAATTCCCTGGATCGAGCACAGGACCAATGAACACATACAGAGCAGAATTGAGAACCTTGCTGGACCTCAGGAACCTCTCCTTTCAACTGTGAAGAGACGCAAGCTGATATGGTTTGGACACAACACTCGACACACCAGCTTGTCCAAAACAATCATGCAAGGCACCATCGAGGGCGGGAGAAGAAGAGGAAGACAGCGGAAGAACTGGCATGAGAACATCAAACAATGGACCGGACTCCACACACGTGAGCTGCTGCCAGCGGCTGCCGACAGAGACAGATGGAGAAGGGAGGTTGCGTCTGCGGTCCTCAGGCTTCCCCCAATGACTACTTTGTAGTTATGGGCCTGAGGTTGAGGTTGAGGTTGCACTGGGCAGTCTTGTGAGGAAGAGTTTAAAATTTTAAAAGTGTTCATGTGTGTGTGTGTGTGTGTGTGTTTGCGTGTGTGTGTGTGTGTTCATGTGTGCATATGTGTGCAAGTATAACATTCAGAGCATGTAAGACAGCACAGCAGTGATGTGTTCGTGTCAAAACAGCACCCACCTGTGTGTTCATGTGTGCATGTGTGTGCAGGTATAACATTCAGAGCATGTAAGAAAGCACAGCAGTGATGTGTTCATGTCAAAACAGCACCCACCTGTGTGTTCATGTGTGCATGTGTGTGCAAGTATAACATTCAGAGCATGTAAGAAAGCACAGCAGTGATGTGTTCGTGTCAAAACAGCACCCACCTGTTCCTGGTTCTTCTGCATGTACTCGTCTCTCATCTTTTCAAGCTCATCGATGTCCTCGCGCATTTGCTGCAACTCATCAGCAACTCGCCATCAACATCATTACAACAACAAACAACAACAAAAGGGTGGAGAGAAGAAGGAGAAGAAGAAAGAAGAAGGAATAAAGTTGCCTCATGTCTACTCAGCATAACTCAAACAGATGGAAACGGTGGGCACTAGCTCACTGATGACTGAAGTTGCGTGGATGAACTGAACAGCTAAGGAAAATGAGAAAATGGAGAGGACTTACTATCTTGATGCTTTGATAAAGAAGAAAGGAAGAAACACACACACACACACACACACACACACACACACACACACAATCCAGTGGAAAACAAGTGTTACTCTACGGAAAGACAAACAAGCAAAGAGGACGGGGAAGACAAAAACATGAAAGCCATCAAGATCCTATGTGAGCTGACAACAAAAACAAAGACGCCAGTAATAATTTACATGCACATGTGCACAAGCATACACACTAGGACACACGCATTACATGCAACATGCCAACACACACACACACACACACAAACAAAAACCAAGAACATCACACATCCACACGCCTACACACACACAAACACAGGCACACACATACACACACTTCACAACCACACCCACAAAACTATCCACACATACACACGCAATACACAAACTCAAAAACCCACAACCCACCCCTTACACCTCCCACACCACATCCCCCACACACGTACAACCCACCCCCTATACCCACACATTCCTCTCACACCACACCACCCACACACACATCCCCCACCACCACCACCACCCCACACACGTACAACCCACCCCCTATACCTCCCACACATACCTCCCACACCACACCACCCACACACACATCCCCCACCACCACCACCCCACACGCAACCCACCCCCTATACCTCCCACACACACCTCCCATACCACACACACATCCCCCACCCCTCAACCCCCACACACAACCCATCTCCCTATACCTCCCACACACACCTCCACCAACACACACATCGCCACCACACACACACTCACAACCCACCCCCAACACCACTTACTCCCACACCACACCAAACCTACAAACCTCTACCAACACACACACACACACACACACACACACACACACACACACCCCACCCCCAACACCTCCCACACCACACCACACCCACATAATTGTAAACAGTCAAAACATGTTCCCATAATAATAATAAATAATAAAATGTAGGCTTATATAGCGCAGTACCCCCACCTCAGATGGGGCTCACCGCGCTTCACAATAAAAAATAATTAAATTTAAGACTAAGTGTCGTAAAATATGTACAAAGTCTACAAAGTTTAACATGACAATGGCTAAAATATGCATATGTAAGACTGACATGATAAAATATATATATGTATACACACACACACACACACACACACACATACATGTACACACACACACACACACACACACACACACACACACACACACACACATAGATATGTAAATTGACAAAGGCACCATCACAGTCTCAAATCCCACAGGTGCAAATCACAGCAAAACAAAGCACGCCACATTCACCACTGTTAACATACACATGAACACAGACACATGCACTGCACACACCTTTTTTCTTTCTTTTCTTTCTATAATCACTTTAATGAACAGACATTAAATTAATGACCAACCAACCAACCAACCACACCAACACACCTCCATCACCAACACCCCCCCCACACACACACACACACTCCTGCCTCCACCTCCCTGCCGTCCCCCCCCCCCCCCCCCCCCACACACACACACACCCTCTCACCCTTCACAGACGCCCCACCTTCATTCGCTGCAGGTTGTCCTCCACCTGTTTCCTGGCCCTGTGCATGTGGTCCACCTTGTGCCTCTGGCCGGCCAGTTTCTGCTGCAGCTCCCCCACCGTGCGCTCCATCTCCCCCACACGCTGACGCAGCTCCGTGTTCGTGGCCACCAGCTCTCCGTTCCGTGTCGACAGGTTGCTGTTCTGCTTCTTCAGCTGACCGTGAAAGTAGATAATGATATCAATAATGATAACCGCTACTTATATACTATAGCGCTGAATCTTGTGCTGAGACAAATCAAAGCGTTTTTCAAACCAGTCGTTCACACGCATGCAAAACTATAAACTCGAGAACCTGAAGACAAAAAAAAAAAAAAAAAGAAGAGGCAGGAGAAGGAAGGGGAAGGAGGCTATCTTGGAAACAGATGGGTTTTAAGGCCAGACTTAAATGGTGTTATTCATTTAGATGGGTTTTAAGGCCAGACTTAAATGGTGTTATTCGTTTAACCCTTACAAACTGACGTAGTGTTATTAATCAAACACACACACACACACGTGCACATATGAACACACACACACACACACACTCACACGCACACACACACACACATAAACACACACACACAAACACACACACACACGCACACAAACACACACACACTCACACGCACACACACACATGCGCACGCATGCGCGCACACACACACACACACACACACACACACACACAACACACACACACACACGCACACACACAACACACACACACACACTCACACAGAGACACAGACACAAGCACACACACACACGTAAACACACACACGCACACAAACACACTCACACACACTCACACGCACACACACACATGCGCACGCGAGCACGCACACACATGCGCACGCACGTGCACACGCACACACACACACATACACACACGCACACACACAACACACACACACACACTTACACAGAGACACAGACACAAGCACACACACACAAACACACACACACACGTAAACACACACACGCACACAAACACACTCACACACAAACATACACACACACGCACACACACAACACACACGCACACACTCACACAGAGATACAGACACAAGCACACACACAAACACACACACACAAACACACACACACACCAACACACAACACACAACACCAACAACAACAACAACGCCTCTCCCTCCTGCCGACAGTACCTCAGCAATGTCTCTGTTGGCCTTGCGTCCCGACTTGTCCTGCTCTTTCTTCAGCTCGGCACGCAGCGCTTCAACGGTCTCCTCCATCCTCTGCTTCTCCAGATGACTGCCGTCCTGATCCTTCTGCCTGCCGGGCATCAGCCGCAACAACCGTCACCAACAGGGACCTCCTTTATTCATCTTTTATTTGTTTGTTTGTTGACGGGCACAACAGCCCAGCGGTTAAAACGTTGAGCTTTCAATCTGAGGGTCCGGGGTGCAAATCGTATTTATTGATATATTCAATTTTGTTTGTTTATTTATTTGTTTATCTATCTATCTATCTACAATTTTGTTTGTTTATTTGTTTATCTATCTATCTATCTATGTGTCTAGACATGTACTGGGAGAGAGGTGGTGTAAATTTCTTATCCAAACTGTATTTTTGAGGATATAATTTCATGTTCATAAGCAGAAACATTTCAACTGATTTTTATAGATTTTGAGATAGTTATGTGTTCATTGTGGAAAACTTCAGTAATGTGTGTGCGTTGTGTGTGTGTGTGTGTGTGTGTGTGTGTGTGTGTGTGTGTGTGTGTGTGCGTGTGTGTGTGCGTGCATGTGTGCATGTGCGTGTGTGTGTGCATGTGTATTCATTTATCTCTATATCTATAAACTTATTTGATTTATTTATCTATGACTTGGTTCATCATCAAACAACAAAGAACACCGTTTAAGGTGAAAGGTTTAGCGTTTCACGGCCGGTGGGGCAGTGAATTCCTATAACACTGTGACTTGGGTTCAGCACAAAGAAGGCAGGGCCCAGTCCTCTTCTTCCTCCGCTTTAACCACCCCCATCCAAGTCAGGTGGGTGGAGGAGTGAGGGAAACCAAAGCAAGGTGTCTTTCCCCAAGGACGACACAACACCGTGCTGAAACCGGGTCCTCAAACCCTGGTCACACAGGATCAGAAGTTCCAATGCTTTACCCGCTCTGCCACGGTGCCTCTTTACACCACAAACACCGTTAGGTTGCTTGTCTATTCATTCATTCATTTTAAAATCAATCATCTATCTAATCTCTATCGCTGCTTACCACCCAGTCGATAATGATTCAGCTCTGCCTGAACTGGTCTCTCTGAACTCAAACCCATCTTAATTCACCAGAGGAATGTGAAGCATCACAACAATCCAACTCTGACTGAACTGGTCTCTCTGAAGCAACACGAGAGCTTCATGAGGCACCCAGTTCCTTGCATCATGACAAATCAGCCTGGACCAAGCTGGTCTCTCTGAACTCAGCTACGTGTAACTCACCTCAGGTTTTTGAGGCATGCGTGACACTATGACCCAACTCCATCCAAGCTTAAAATTGACTCTTAACTCAACCACTTGGACGGGCACAATAACCGAATGGTTAAAGCGTTGGACTTTCAATGTGAAGGTCCCGGGTTCGAATCTCTGTGACAGCACCTGGTGGGTAAAGGGTGGAGAGTTTTCCAATCTCCCAGGTAAACATATGTATAGACCTGCTTGTGCCTGAACCCCATTCGTATGTATATGCATGCAGAAGATCAAATGTGCATGTTAAAGATCCTGTAATTCATGTCAGCATTTGGTGGGTTATAGAAACAAGAACATACCCAGCATGCACACCCCCCAAAACGGAGTATGGCTGCCTACATGGTGGGGTAAATAAAACAAAAACGGTCATACACACAAAATGTTACGTGTCTGTCTGAAAGTGTATGTGTGCGTGCCTGAAATCTGATTGAATAACACAGCAAACGAATGATGAGCGCCCAATGGCAGCCGTCAGTCGGCTCTACCCAGGTAAGCAACTGTTGTGCAAATGGCCCCTGTGTTTGTCAAGCGCTTAGAGCTTGGTCTCTGACTGAGGACAGGCGCTATAAAGTATCCATATCATCACCAACTGCCTGCGACTCGCCTGAGGTTTTAGAGGCACATGTGGCGTAACGACCCAACTCGGCCAAAGCTTAAAATTGTCTATGAACTCACCCATCTCTAAATCACCTGTGGTGTTTTTAGGCACTTGTAGCAAGACAACCAAACTCAGTTCCGAGCGAAACATTGTCTCTGAACTCCACCACCTGCAACTCACCGGAGGTTCTTGAGACGCCCGATCTCGGTATCACGGCGACCTAGCTCTGCCTGCAGGTTCTCCACCAGCTCCTGCAGCTGTGTGTGCGAGGACATCACCGCCTCCAGGGTGTGGGAGATCTCACGATTCACCGACTTGGCGTCCTCCATGTTCTTCTGGTGCTGCTGGGTCTGGGGGACAACGCACACCATTGTGTGTAATGTCAACACACCATGTGTAACATCAACACTCAACACACCATGTGTAACATCAACACACCATGTGTAACATCAACACTCAACACACCATGTGTAACGTCAACACACCATGTGTAACATCAACACACCATCAACACACCATGTGTAACGTCAACACACCATCTTTAACGTCAACACACCATCTTTAACATCAACACTCAACACACCATGTGTAACGTCAACACACCATGTGTAACATCAACACACCATCAACACACCATGTGTAACGTCAACACACCATGTGTAACGTCAACACACCATCAACACACCATGTGTAACGTCAACACACCAAGTGTAACGTCAACACACCATCTTTAACGTCAACACACCATCTTTAACATCAACACTCAACACACCATGTGTAACGTCAACACACCATGTGTAACATCAACACTCAACACACCATGTGTAACGTCAACACACCATGTGTAACATCAACACACCATCAACACACCATGTGTAACGTCAACACACCATGTGTAACGTCAACACACCATCAACACACCATGTGTAATGTCAACACACCAAGTGTAACGTCAACACACCATCTTTAACGTCAACACACCATCTTTAACATCAACACTCAACACACCATGTGTAACGTCAACACATCATGTGTAACGTCAACACTCAACACACCATGTGTAACGTCAACACACCATGTGTAACATCAACACACCATGTGTAACGTCAACACACCATGTGTAACGTCAACACTCAAAACACCATGTGTAATGTCAACACACCATGTGTAACATCAACACTTAACTCACCATGTGTAATGTTAACACACACCATGTCTAACGTCAACACACCATGTGTTTCAACACACCATGTGTAACATCAACACTCAACACTCCATGTGTAATGTTAACACAACATGTGTAATGTCAACACTCAACACACCATGTGTAATGTCAACACATGTGTAACGTCAACACTCAACACACCACGTGTAATGTCAACACACCATGTGTAACATCAACACTCAACACACCATGTGTAACGTCAACACACCATGTGTAACATCAGCACTCAACACACCATGTGTAACGTCAACACACCATGTGTAATACCAACACTCAACACACCATGTGTAATGTCAACACACCATGTATGACATCAACACTCAACACACCATGTGTAATGTTAACACACCAGTGTAACATCAACACAACATGTGTAACATCAACACTCGACATACCATGTATAACGTCAACACTCGACATACCATGTGCAACGTCAACACTGAACACATCATGTGTAATGTCAACACACCATGTGTAACTTCAACACGCAACACACCATGTATAATGTCGACACACCATGCGTAACATCAACACTCAACACCCCATGTGTAAGGTCAACACTCAACACACCATGCGTAACATCAACACACCATGTGTAATATAAACACTCAACACATCGTATCTAACATCAACACACCATGTGTAATGTCATAACACCATGTGAACATCAACACATCATGTGTTACATCAACACTCAACACACCATGTGTAACGTCAACACACCATGTGTAACGTCAACACTCAAAACATCATGTGTAACGTCGACACTGCATGTGTAACGCCTGTAAACTCAACACACCATGTGTAACATCGACACAGCATGTGTAACACATGTAAACACTCGACACACCATGTGTAACATCAACACACCATGTGAGTTTAAAGCTTTTAAGATACTGAAATAATGCATGCAACAGATAATGCAGACAAGCCTTGTTTCATTCACAAGCTACTTTTTCACTTTGTAATGTGTATGTGTTACAAAAAAAACAGAAAAAAAGGTTCGTTTTTGTTTTTCTTTTAATAGTCAGAACCCCAACAACACTGACGTCCTCCACACATTTTTTTTACCTCGCTTCCCCTTTGCATGTGTACGTGCTACAAAAATAAATAAATAAATAAATAAAAGAAATAAAACTATCTAAAAATAAAAACATCAGTCAGAACCATGACAACCACATCCTCTTCGCCTTGTTCCAAGACAAAAATATCTTGTTTCAATTGCAAAATATCGTTTTTTTCGCTTTGTATCTGCATGTGTTACAAAAAATACAAAACAAAAAGAAATAAAAGTATCTGTATTAGAAAAAAAAAGAAATATTTAAAAAGACGCCCTGCTCACCTTGTTCTCAGACAAACCTTGTTTCATTCACAAAATGTCTTTACAAAAACATTTATGTTACATAACAAATTACATCAATGTTACATACACACTGACTACACACACACACACACACACACACACACACACACACAATGGATACATACATTTTAGCATACATATGTACCTAACAGCTACCCTGAACACACACACACATATATGCACACACAAACATACATTAACAGACAGGCGCGTGCACATATATCTACATATACATATATATACATCTCTTTCCACCACAACATTCAAAGAGAAACTTGGTCAGTACATGCGTGCCGAAAGCCAGACCGAAAATCTGGTATAATATTGTCACTGACAATCCTTACAAACTATGTCGAAATGCGTCAATTAGTTGATAACGTATCACGCCATAGAATATTGTTTTTAGAGATCTGAATGTGTTCTCCTTACAGTGGACATAAACTAACGAAATCAAACTCTAGTCTGGTCATGTCTACGATTCTGTATACTTACATGTATTACAAATTGTGAACCATCCTCACTCAACTCTTTTTTTTTTTTTTCTCGCACTGACATATCTTTACATCTCTCTCTCTCTCTCTCTGTCTTTCTCATAATGTGTCTCTCTGTCCACATCCCTATTTCCCATCGCCTTATTTGCTTCTTTCTTTTTTTTTATGTCTCTTGCATCTGTGTTTTAAATTTTATCATTACTTTTCTGTGTTAATTTCACTTGAATCATTCATGTGTAGCATTCATGCTAGGGTTTTGTTGTTGTTGTTTTTCCCTTGGTGTGTGTGTGTGTTGGTGTGTGTGTGTGCGTGTGTGTGTGTATGTGTGTGTGTGTGTTACTCACTTCCATTTCGTACAGATGTGAGCGATGTTGTGTCTCTCAGTTTGACGCTGTGCTATACTTGTATATTATACATGTATTAAGTATAGCAACGTTTATATGCCTATGTGTCTGTGTATCTCTTAAATCAATGGCAGATGTGTAAGTCGGTCAAAGTGCTAATGTCTTCACCGTTGCAAAATAAAGATTCATTCATTCATTCATTCTCTCTCTATATATATATATATATATATATACATACACACACACACATATACATACATACATATACAAGTACCATAAAAATTGGGCTATAGAGTGCATTGTTTTTTTAGCCTCATCCCCTAAATCTTTCAAAAATTGGGAATGTATTCACACATAAGGCACAGTGGTTTACAAGCTGCAACTGTTACACCAAACAAACAAAAAAATCAATTCCAAATACGTATCAAAATTAGCCACAGAAAGTAATATGTACAGAAACAGAAACTTAATGCAAGCAAAGCACAAATTCAGTTTGAAAGCTGCATCGGGAGCATATTGTGTCATGTTTTTGGCATGACGGAAGTTGTCCGAACAAGGGCGATCAACTGAGTTTCAAATTCACAAAGAGTCAAAACTAGTTTTGAAACCTAACATGAAGTTCAAAATATACAGGAGACTGGCAGCAACACTTAGTTTGACCTGTACGAGTCATCGGGAAAACCCGCAACAATGGGGTAAATCCACAAACAAGCCGTGTCGTTATTTTAGTCAAGCAGGGGTCATCATTGAGGGGGAAAGGTTGAGGACAGGACTTTATATAAGATTTTCTTGTTGTCCTGTTCATCGATATCTGTGTTGTATTGTGACATGTTCCAAATAAAATACTGTTTAAACGAAAGGTTGAGGTTAATAGTCCAAAATTTATGGAATCTGTTTTTGTTTTTGTTTTTTGTTTGTGGATTTACCCCATTGTTGCGGGTTTTTCCACCACCTCCTCACTCACCTTGTTCTCCCTGGACTCCAGGACCTCCACCCCCTCACTCACCTTGTTCTCCCTGGACTCCAGGACCTCCACCTCCTCACTCACCTTGTTCTCCCTGGACTCCAGGACCTCCACCCCCTCACTCACCTTGTTCCTCTCCCTGGATTCCAGGACCACCACCTCCTCACTCACCTTGTTCTCCGGGGACTCCAGGACCACCACCCCCTCACTCACCTTGTTCCTCTCCCTGGACTCCAGGACCACCACCTCCTCACTCACCTTGTTCTCCCTGGACTCCAGGACCACCACCTCCTCACTCACCTTGTTCTCCCTGGACTCCAGGACCTCCACCTCCTCACTGACCTTGTTCTCCCTGGACTCCAGGACCACCACCTCCTCACTCACCTTGTTCTTATCCCTGGACTCCAGGACCACCACCTCCTCACTGACCTTGTTCT
>NC_134886.1:9160287-9170287 GCF_041734735.1 Babylonia areolata
GGCTGCTCCTCCCATTTAGAGTAATATCACTACATTGCGGCAATACCCTTTTTTCCTGTCTGCAAGCGTATTCATTTCACAACCAAAGTGCATTTTTCTATAAATGTTTGCCAAAGACAACCTTTCTCGCCAGGGACAACCTTTTTGCTGCTGTGGTTTCTGTTACATGCGCAAAAGGTCATGCCGTACGCCTCAGGACCTTGGTTTATCATCTCATCCAAATGACTAGCATCCAGACCACCACTTGGAGTCTAGTGGAGGGCGCTGGGGGGGGGGGGGTGTAAAGACTGCTGTGTATGCGCACCTGCTGCTGTTCAAAGCTGCCGATGCGTTCCATGAGCTGCATGTTCTCTGACTCTGTCTGTCGCCACTTTCCTCTCAGCCTGTCTGCTTCTGCCCTCACTTGCTCCAGCTCTCCCTGCAGCCGTGTGCGCTCCGACATCAGTGAGTCCACTGTCTGGTTCACCTGTAAACACATGAAACATCCGTAAATGCAGGCATGCAGGTATGCAAACACACACACACACACACACACACACACACACACATCACACACACACATACACATCACACACACACACGCGCGCGCGCGCGCGCGCGCACACACGTCAACACACACACACACATGCACGTCAACAAACACACACACACACACACGTCAACACACACACACACACACAATGTAAATACACACACACACACACCATTTAAAAACACTTATAGTGAATAGACGTTAAACTGAAGATAACTGAAGATAACACACACACACACACACACACACACACACACACACACCACAATCACACACACATTCTGTGGGAAAGTTTTCTGATTGTGCTGTTCCTCCCAAAGAACTGGGCACATTACTGAATTGTGATTAGTGCCTCTCATGTGCTATGATGATGAAACATTCATCATTCACTGCCATTGCTGAGATATCTGAATGTCCATGGGGGACGAAACTGCAGTTATATTAGGCAAAATAACAGATTTCTTCAACAAAGAGAATTCAAATGGCTCCCCACTTGCCAACTTTTAAGAGCTTACATCACTATCACAAATACCGCCCTTTTACTTAAGAATCATTGTAAAAGTTATTTTGCGATAGAAGAGTTTTTCTCACTGACTTACACCAGTTTTCCATTATCATTTACTGTTCTATTTATCTATAACATTTCAGTAACAATATTCAGAACAAACTTTGAGAAATAATAATAATAATAATGATAAAAAAAAAAAAATTTTAAAGCATGAACAGGACTATGTACCAGTGATGCTGAAATTAACCAAAACGCTGGCGTGACTTCCATGAAGTTGTCTTCAGGGGGAAAAAGTCTGTCTCTACTTGTATAAATGTGAGTGAGTGTGTATACACTGCGGGGGCGAAGGTTCTGTGCGTGTTTTACAGCATGCATGCATGCATGGGCATGTCATGAACATTAAGTCTGTTATATATGTATATGCTGTGTTGTCAGTGTGTTGCTGCTGATGATGATGATATGGATACTTATATAGCGCCAATCTTAGGACAGAGGCCAAGCTCTAAGCGCTTTTCAAACACAGGGTCATTTGCACAACAGGCTGCCTACCTGGCTAGAGCCGACGGACAGCTGCCATTGGGCACTCATCTTTCATTTCCTGTGTCATTCAATCACATACACATACACACCCATACAGACATATGACATCTTACGTGTATGACCATTTTGCATTAGCCCTCCATGTAGGTGTTTTTGGGGATATGCTGCTGGGTATGTTCTTATTTCCATAACCTACCGAATGCTGACATGGATTACAGGATCTTTAACATGAGTATCTGATCTTCTGCATGCATATACCCACAAAGGGGAGTCAGACACTAACAGGTCTGCACGTGTGTGGACCCGCCAGGCGTCATTACCGGGATTTGAACCTGGGACCCTCAGATGGAAAGCCCCCTCGACTGCTGCGCCAGTCTACTGATGTCTGTTTGCTCACCTCTTCCAGCAGACTCTCTTTGCCCTTCAGCACACTCTCCTTCTCTATCTCCAAACTCTGCAGCTGTTTGCGTACGTTGTTCAGCTCAGATTCCAAGCCTGTGGCTGCTGAGTTGAAGTCACGCTCTCGACAGGCCAGCGCATTCTGACTGGCCTCCAGATCTGCCTGGAGCTGTCTCCTGAGGAGAACGATGTACAATCATTCATCCAAATGACTCAAAGGTCAGAAATAGTGTATGTGGGTGGGTGGGTGAGTGTGTGTGTGTGTGTGTGTGTGTGTGTGTTTATGAGTGTGGGTGTGTATGTCTGTATATGTGTATGTGTCTGTGGATGTTTTATCACAACAGATTTCTCTGTGTGAAATTTGGGCTGCTCTCCCCAGGGAGAGCGCGTCGCTACACTACAGCGCCACCCATTTTTTTTGTATTTTTTCCTGCATGCAGTTTTTTATTTGTTTTTCCTATCCAAGTGGATTTTTCTACAGAATTTTGCCAGGAACAACCCTTTTGTTGCCGTGGGTTCTTTTACGTGTGCTAAGTGCATGCTGCACACGGGACCTCAGTTTATCATCTCATCTGAATGACTAGCGTCCAGACCACCACTCAAGGTCTAGTGGAGGGGGAGAAAATATCGGCAGCTGAGCCGTGATTCAAACCAGTGCGCTCAGATTCTCTCGCTACCTAGGCGGACGCGTTACCTCTGGGCCATCACTCCACATGTGTGTTTGTGTATGTCTGTGAGCATATATGTGTGTCAGCGAGTGCATACTCAAATGCATTATGTGTGTATGCATGTACATGTTCCAACAATGATGCGTTGGCAATCTTGCACTGAAAATGGGGCAACAAATATATCCAAATTTATCACACGTACACAAATTCTGAGACTTTTTCACACTGGATGTGCTTAGTATGTCAAAACAAAAACAAACAAAAAAGGCAAAAGAAAAAGTGTGTGCAGACTGACTTGGACCAGATTTGTTTTTCACGGATCTGTTTCAGAACCATGAAGCACAGCTGAACATATCGGAACATAACCAAAAACCTGAAGCCAACAAGGTGGACATCGATCAATGTTGACGTCACTAAAGCAATGAAGTCTGAGAACACAGGTAGCAATGACCTGGGATCTGAACTGACCTAAAACACACACAATAATAATAATAATAATAATGGTATTTATATAGCGCTGAATCTTGTGCAGAGGCAAATCAAAGCGCTTTCGCACCAGTCATTCACACGCATGCATAACTCTAAAACTGGAGAAACTAAAGACAAGGAAGAACCAGGCAAGGGAGGCTATTTTGGGAAGAGGTGGGTTTTAAGGCCAGACTTGAAAGAGCTGAGTGTGGGGGCTTGACAAAGCGAAAGAGGAAGTTCATTCCAATTGCAAGGTCTAGAGACAGAGAAAGAACACACACACACACACACACACACACACACACACAACCACACACACACAACCAAACACACACACACACACACACACACACACACACACACACACACACAACCAAACACACACACACACACAACCAAACACACACACACACACAACCACACACACACATACAACCACACACACACATACAACCACACACACACAACCAAACACACACACACAATTTGCCAGCTTGTGGATCCTATTGTGTTATAACTGTGTTTTCCAAAAGCTACACTCACATTTTGTTCACAAGCGATGCATTCTGCGTATCCAGGTCAGTGACAGTGGTTCGCAGAGTCCTGATTTCCTCCTCCAGGTTCTGTTTTATCAGCCTGTGATTGTCTTCAACCTGCAACCCACAACAGACAGTATAAAGATCAAAGGTTAAAGGTCCCCAGAGCCCTACATGGCATTCAAGGCAGTGAATTCATATCCACCGGGTGGCGGATGGGGGAGCCCTCCCTTTGGGGGTTGCACCAAATGATATGGAATAAGGTGCCATGGACCCACATAGTCTAGGAGAAGGACAACTCTGATTTCAAACCCGGGCAGATGGAGTCCAATAGACTAAGCAGGCAGTCCTTCCAAGAGAAGGAAAACTCCCAAGAGAAAACCCGGCCAACTGCAAACCATTACCAGAACAAAAGATCACTAAAGATGGCGCCACAGTGGCCTCTCTAATGGGTGTGATCTAATCAAAACCAGCTGTGCACGCACTCTACGACACATGGCTACGCAGACAACGCTAGACTGATGTGGTGTCGTCTTCCTGGACCATGGCCGGGGGGAGACGGTGCCGGGCCCTCAACCTCAAAGGGGCCCATCCACTACTACCGACCACGGACGCGGTGCTTCTCAGACTCTTCGGGGAGAACAGATTGGACCACGTGGGCAAGCAGTACTTTGACCCCATCCCATATTCTCCAAGACTGCCCCCTGTATGAGAAGATGCGGCAGCAGTCCTGCCCTGGGGGTGCAGACCTCAACACCAAGCTCTGGGGGACGGTAGCCGATCTTCGCTGGACGTCCAAGTTTGTGGCATCCCTCGGACTTTGGCCCTGACTGCGTAGCTGTCAAACGCAAAAGAAAGAAAGATATCCACTGTGTCTAGGGCACAGCATAGGTAGGCAGGGCCCAATCCTCTCCACATGCCAGTTTAACCTCTCCAAACCAAAGTCCTGTACCCATTCACACCTGGGTGGAGTGAGGTAAAGTGAAAAAAAAAAAAGAGAAAAAGTGGAGGAAAGGGCCTTTCCCAAGGACACAACACAACGCCGAAACAGGGCCTCGAACCCCAAACACTGGTGATCACTGGACCAGAAGTCCAATGCATAATGAATTCAGAGCCTCCTTATGCACATTTTTTTTCCTCAGCTGTGATCACCATTACTGTATTTACAATTATGATAATAGTAGCTGAGGAGAAAAAAGTAACAGTAATAATAAGTAATACATAACACATACATACATCATAATGCAAACTTATTCTCCATATAGGTGGACAGTAGTTTGCACAGGACAGGAATGTCACACCCCTGCCGGAGTCTGCACTAGTGGGTCACGGTTAAGTATGTGTAATTAAATGCAAACTTACATAACACATACACACACATACAGACAGACAGACAGGGTTTAACTCTCTCCATACGAACGGCGAAAGAGACGACGTTAACAGCGTTTCACCACAATAACCACCATCAAAATATTACCAGCGGAAGGCTCTTACACTGAAGAGGTGAATGTTGACAAAGAATACCACAATTCTGACAACGGAAGCTAAAGGTTGGGTCATTGAGACACCCACTGGACATCCAAGGGGTCTGTGTAGAGGAGAAGAGAGGACTGGCCGTACTGAGTGAGTTAATCAGGAGCCCCATTGTTGTAATTTTACCTGTTGACTAGTTACTTTCTTTCATTTTGTTGACACTCTTTCTTGTGCTAACTGAGTAGAGAGGAACATGGAAGGTAGTGATGACTTAAGGCATGGGTGGGGTGGGGAAGGTGACGGATTCTCATCTGAAACCGTAACTGTGGGTAGACGTTAAACAAAAGAACGACTGAACGAATGAACAAACAGAAGGACAATCGAAACACAGGGTTATTGCACTGACTCACGCTGAAGCAAGAGAACAACATGACTGTTGCACACCCACCTCCTTCAGCCTGGCCTGTAAGACCTGCGCCTGCTGCTGATCTGTGGAGGCCCTCTCTGCGATCTGATGCAAACGGGTCCTGTCTGCCTCCACCTCCTGCATGTGAGTCTGAAACATCCGCAACACATCCACATCATGAAAAGCTTTCAATCAACATTTATTAAGCGCTTTGTTTGTTTGTTTTTTACAAACAGAGCTGACAGCATTTTACATGTACAAAACTTATGCAAATGTGAAGGACTATATAATAAAACGAACCAGTTTCACACGCTCACAGCGAACATACATGACACCACTCATCTGACTTTCTCACGCACTCAAACGCGTGCACATGCACACACACACATATACACATGTATGTAATCATGCATGCACATACACACATGTACGCGCATGCACACACACACACACACACACACACACACACAGAGTCTCAAACACATAGAAAAACATCCATATGATATCATGGATGAAAAGCACACTGAAAGTGTGGGGGACAAGGAGATCAGTACTGTTCTACTTTTCAAAGAGCTCAACCTGATTTACATCATCACAGACTCACACCCCTCCCCTGTCTGCCGTAAAATTTGTATTTTTGTATTTGTATTTCTTTTTTTATCACAACAGATTTCTCTGTGAGAAATTCGGGCTGCTCTCCCCAGAGAGAGCGCGTCACTACACTACAGTGCCACCCTTTTTTTTTCTTTTTTTTGTTGTATTTTTTCCTGCGTGCAGTTTTATTTGTTTTTCCTATCGAAGTGGATTTTTCTTCAGAATTTTGCCAGGAACAACCCTTTTGTTGACGTGGGTTCTTTTACATGCGCTAAGTGCATGCTCCACATGGGACATCGGTTTATCGTCTCATCCGAATGACTAGCGCCCAGACCACCACGCAAGGTCTAGTGGGAGGGGGAGAAAATATCGGCGGCTAAGCTGTGATTCGAACCAGCGCGCTCAGATTCTCTTGCTTCCTAGGCGGACGCGTTACCTCTAGGCCATCACTCCACAACAAATCCTCTTCCTCATTCCTGTTCTTGCCCTGCGTTCACGGGCTGCAGTTCTCGTGTCCGCTTGTTTCAATGAGAGATTTTATGTGAATGAACCATTTCTGTCCTGCTATTTAGGCAGCCACGCTTTGTCTTCAGTGGTCATCAGTCTTCCATTCCACCACTGTTATCCCTTGATTGTGATTCAGTGCATCATAATTAGACAGGCTGCACCCACCTAATAAATTGTGTGTGTGTGTGTGTGTGCGTGTGTGTGTGTGTGTATGCGTGTGTGTTCATATAACAAATACATTTTACAGTATGGATGTGCTTGCAGCTGATTTGAATGTACAGTTTCCAAATATATATGTATGTAACATCCAGTCTGCTCTCAAAATGATTCTTTTTTAAAATTGTTCTTGTTCTTGTTGCTAAAAGTCCAGTCGACTGCCATATCAGGACTATCAACCCATACTTTTTTTGTAAATGTATACATAATTAAAAAAAAGTTTTTTTAAACATATATATACATCAATAAATGGTTGAATGAATAAATGAATGAATGAAAAACATAAATGAATAAAGAAACAAATAACTAAATAAGAAAGGAAACAAAAAGTACAAGCATAAAAATCTATCAGCACACTGGATTCTTTCCCCGCATCCAAACCTAACTGCTGTTTTACCTTTTTTACACAAATGTTGGTACACCTTTTGATGTCCTCTTGATAAAAGTTCTAAAAACCTTTATCAAAAGTTACTGTGTTTCAAGTCAAAATGGGAAAACCTTTATCATAAAAAGAAGGAAAAAATAATATAAAAATATACATCAAAAACTGACGGAAAAAGCTATACTCTGAGATCTCAATGCAAGCATTTATCATCAATGAATTCACTTTCCAGTGAACAGATATTAACCTAATGACCAACCAATAACCTGTTTTACCTCACTAGGAGGAAGGCGGTAGAATGGTTAAAACACTCATCTGCCAATACAGAGTCTGTGAGGGTCTGGGTTTGAATCCCACTCATTCTTTCTCCCAAGTTTGACTGGAATATCGAACCGAGCGTCTGGTCATTTGGATGAGACGATAAAACGAGGTCCGTTGTGCAGTACGCACTTAGTGCACTGAAAAAGAACCCATGGAAAAGAGTGCTGTCCTCTGACAAAATTCTGTCGAAGAAATCCATTCTGATTGGTACACAAATTTATAGGCATGGACTCAAATCCTAAGTGAGTTGGGTTATGCTGCTGGTCAGGCATCTGCCTAGCAGATGTGGTGTAGCGTATATGGATTTGTCTGACTGCAGTGACACCTCCGTGAGAAACTGAAACTGAAACTTTCCCTCACATTTTGTTGATCAATGACCCTCTGCGTCTGTTCTAACTGCCGAATCAGTTCAGAGTACTGGTTCTGCAGTCGAGACAGTTCCCCCGAGGCCAGATTACAGTCTGACTGTGCTGCCTGAAGTGATGTCTGTGCTTTTTCTGAAACAATAATAATGATAATAATAAGTATTTACATAGCGCCAAATCATATGCAGAGACAAATCAAAGCGCTTTCACATTGGTCACTCACACACATGCATAACTCTAAACTTCAGAAACTTAAAGGCAGGGGCAGGAGGCTATCTTGGAAAGAGGTGGGTTTTAAGGCCAGACTTGAAAGAGCTGAGTGAGGAGACCTGACGAAGCGGAAGAGGAAGTTCATTCCAAACGAAAAGTCCAGAGACAGAGAAAGAACGGCGGCCAAAAGTGGAGTGTTTGAGTCTAACATGTACATGTACGTGTGTGCATAAAACACAGTTTATGTCAGTATTGGTGACAAAGAAAAGCACGACTCACATCTCAATTTTCAACCGATAAAAATTTCTCAGAAGACAAATGTTAATTCAACGAAATCAGACCATTCATAAACATGCAGTAAGTTATTATAACTGATATACATAATTTATTTGTACTCAAGATAAAGAAACTGAAAAAAGAAATTGCTATCAAACTTTTGTTTTCACTTGTACCTTTATTGAAAAGGAAGAAAATACTGAAGTTAACAGAAAAAAAATAATGAAGATTCATCTCATATACATGCAAGCTCAAAATCTTCTCACACCGTAAGTAGGTGTTCAAACTATCTAAAAGATCCATGACAACAGCAAAATGGGTGATGCCTTGAAATGCCAGCAGTTCCATTTTCACAGCTTCAAAATTCAGTCACTCTCTCCACCATCTCCATCTTTTGTCATTATCTATAAACACAGAGAAGAAATAAAATCTATGAACCATACTTTTTCTTCACAATGAAATGGAATAGAAAAGGGAGAATCCTTAATATACATATTACAATCTATTAGCACAGTCTCCTTGAACAAATATTTGTGAATCATATTTCTTCACTTTACATGAATTCTTCTTTTCCCCCCAGTTTTATTAACTGACCTTTCTCTGCTATCAGCCGTTGACACGCTTCCTCTGCCATCTGCCGTCGGGACAATTCTGCTGACAGTTCTTCTTTCAGACGCACGGCTTCTTGTCTCACGCTGTTTGTGTTGGCCGAAGCATTCTGCACCTGTAACAAAGCAGTCTGAGGATGAAAGTACCTTGTGTTGTGTTGTGTTGGTGTTGTGTTGTGTTGTGTTGTGTTGTGTTGTGTTGTGCTGTGTTGCGTTGTGTTGCGTTGTGTTGTGTTGTGTTGTGTTGGTGTTGTGTTGTGTTGGTGTTGTGTTGTGTTGTGCTGTGTTGCGTTGTGTTGGTGTTGTGTTGTGCTGTGTTGTGTTGTGTTGTGTTGTGTTGGTGTTGTGTTGTGTTGTGTTGTGCTGCGTTGCGTTGCGTTGTGTTGTGTTGGTGTTGTGTTGTGTTGTGTTGGTGTTGTGTTGTGTTGTGCTGTGTTGCGTTGTGTTGTGTTGTGTTGGTGTTGTGTTGTGTTGGTGTTGTGTTGTGTTGTGTTGTGTTGCGTTGTGCTCTGCTGTGCTATGCTGTGCTGTGCTCTGCTGTATTGTATATTACTTTTTGTCACAAGAGATTTTTCTCTGTGTGCTGTGTTGTATTGTATTGTATATTACTTTTTGTCGTAAAAGATTTTTTTCCTATCAGAAAACCACGCTGATAAAAAAACACATCTTCTTTTCCCAGGACATAACTTCACCTCAATAACAAGAAAATTTCAGATACCAGAAAAATTTCCTTCTGAGAAACATACTTTACATTTCAGGATTCTAGCTGTAAGAAAATAATATATGCTGCATTGCCATAATAAAATCGTTGTGAGGCAAATACCCAGTGACAGGGAACTGTGTGATGGAAGTTTGGGAAAGGGGGTGGGAGAAACAATCATCAGCAAACACTGCCATTGAAGAGAAAATAAGAAATAAACAAAGCCAAAGAACGACATCCAAGAAAAAAGAGCAACATGGATTGCTAAAGAATTCAGAATTCCCCGTGCAA
>NC_134886.1:9172787-9240287 GCF_041734735.1 Babylonia areolata
CACACACACACACAGACACACATGCACGGAACACACATCTCCCCACCATGTAACAAAAAATCCCTCCATACACACACACACATATCCCCTCCTCCCCTACACACACAAAATCCCCCTCCCCCCCCCCCCCACACACACACCTCCACCCCCCCACACCCCCCCCCCCATACACACACACACCATCCCTCCCCATCACACAAACACACACACACACACATGGAACACATATCTCTCCACCACATAACACAAAATCCCTCCACACACATACACACATATATCCCCCCCACCCGACACACACACACACACACACACAAAATCCCTCCCCACCACTCACACATACACACCATCTCTCCTAATCACACACACATGCATGGAGCACACATCTCCCTACCACATAACATAAAATCCCTACACACACACACACACACACATATATATATACCCCCCACACACACACACACACACCCAACCACACAATACATCCCCACCACACACACACACACACACACACACAAAGAGTGACAGTCCCCTTCGAACCCCCCACCACCCCAAACAGGCCTTTCAACACTACCTCTTGTCTCTCTCTGTCCACCAGGGTCTCCATTTCCTGCACGCGGGACATGAGGGTGGTGTGGGAGACCTCCAGTGTCGAGCGCAGACTGCTCTCCCTTGCCACCTCTTCCTTCAGTTCACTGATGCGACCAATCAGCTTCTGCTTCGTGCTCGACAGATCGTCTACTGCCACCGCCGCTTCTGCCTGATGATCAGAGAGTTGAACAATTCCTTGTCAATAACAAACTGTTACTCTCTCTTTTTTTTCTTTTTTGTTTTTTTGTTTTTTGGTCTTTGGTGAAGACTGCATTGTGTAAAGAAGCATTTAGCAAATCTTTGTAACCTCATTAAAGTAAACATTTGTGTTCAAATGTGAGTATCAGTTCCTTCTCTCTCTCTATCTATCTCTGTTTATTTGCATGTCTGTGTACAACTGTTTGACTGTTTCTATCAATGTGCAAAGATTTCAAAATAAACAGGCCTGACTAACACATGCGAGCACACGCACATGTTTATGAACACACACACACACACAAACACCAACCACACACACACAAAATCTAATCTTCTGCATAGTCTATTCCAATGGTTTTCATCAGCTCCCTGCATTATCTTATCTCTTGTCTTGTCAACCAGTTCAAACCAGTTACTATTACTACTCCGTGATACTGATGTGATATTTATGCTTTGTTTTCTTTTGATTTTGTGTAGTTTTGTTGTTTTCTTTGTTAGTTTTTAAGTTTACGTTTCCATGTAAATATATACTGCTGTTTTAAAAACAGTGCCTATAACAAAAGGATTAATACATGTTTTATGTGTCTAGATCAAATGTTTCAACATTCATTGTCTCTAATATTGTTCAAAGATTGAGACAGACAAGTCAAATCAGCCAAAATGACCAGTCAGCACAATCATTCAACCAAGTCATTCAGTCAGTCAGTCAATACCAAACAAACCAACAGTGTGTAACAGAAGGGTGTTTTCTATACACAGAGAAACAAAATACACTAGAAGACCACAAATCTAGCCCAACACAGAACACTCACTTTTGCCTGCATCACTTCCTCCAATGCCTCCTTCAGTTTCTCTGCCTCCTCCTTCAGCCGCGCTTTGGCCTCCACCTCCATGCCCAGTTCCTCTTGCAGGGACGCCAGCTGCCGTTTTAACCGCACAATTTCGGCACCAAACTCCTGCTTCAGCTCGCTGACTCTCTCCTCCACCTCCACCTTGAGTCTCTTCTTGTCTATCCCGCCACTACCCCCAGCCCCACTGGAGGCCAGACCCAGCTTCAGTGTCTGCAGCATGCTCTCCAACTTGCACACCCTTGAAATGAGAGCGTCCTGTGATGAAGAGCTTAGCATGGGCTCAACCATCTGCTCCTCTCGGGGGTGGGGAAGTTTGTCAGCCAGTGTCTTTTCAAAAGTGACTCTTTTTTCCCTCCCCTCTGATGTAGAGGACTGTCCAAAGTCTGAGGAGAGGGCTGCTCCCTGGCTGTGTCTGCTCTGTCCCAGCTGGCTCAGCATTTGTCTGGCATCTTCTTCAGCTGCTGCCAGGCGACGACGCAGTACCTCTGTTTTCTCAAAGGACTGATCTTGGATTGAAGAGGGGGGTAATGGTGGTATGACTGGTCTGGACATATTGCCTCTTTTTTTGTCTGCTACTTTCCTCCCCAAAACTTTGATTCACAACACCCAGCAGTCAATGCTTAGGCTGACAATTTTTGTTTCCACAAGTACATATCTCCTAAGAACCTGAAAATAAAACACAAGAGGTCTTGTTTATAAACAAAGGACATATTTGTAAAAGAACATTTACAGTGATCATTAACAAAAAAAATAAATAAAAAAAAAGAATCATTACAGTTGAATCACATACTTGTTTAAAGTAAAATAAAACAACAACAAAAATATTCATGAAAACAGAAAAGAAAGAATTTGTTAAATGTGTTGTTGTTTTGTTTGTTTGTTGTTGTTGTTGTTTTTTTTATAGCAAATTGTCTAAAATTATCAGATATAATTACAATGCTGCGATCTGACAAATGTTTCTACTTTCAAAACCTCTGTGTGTGTGTGTGTGTGTGTGTGTGTGTGTGTGTGTGTGTGTGTTTAGTTGTATGATTAAACAAATTAATTATTTGTTTTCTTATAATAGCATTTCTTCTCCATCTGCTGAAGACCCACTATCAATCTGTTAATCATTCTGACTCTCAAATGGTTGCAAACAGATGTTGTTACGTTAATCTCCACGTCTTACTGTCAGTGTTACACTACATCCAGTTAATGAAGGGGGTTGCAAGGGGGGGGGAGGGGGAGGTGGGGGGGTTTCCAACATTCATGCAACTTCTGCGACTTTGTCCTTTTCGTACTACTACTACTACGACTACTGTATAGATCCAGGAACAAAAATTCAAAGAATTTGTAAACTCTGAATTCAACTTTGGTGATTCGCAATTCACATCAGTTACTCACACCTCTATTCACATGCTTCGTCCATCAAATCGATGTTAGTTTCAGCGTCTCTGACAACCAGCAATTTGAGCATTGTCAGCTTCGTTAAAAGAGTTGCGTAGAGTACTACTTTCTAGATGTGTTTCGTCAGAACTTGCAGATCAGCCAAATTATAAACAAACTTAGCCTACCTCAGTTCACAGTTACAATCCAAAGAAGAAAGTAAACAAGCAACTTTGTTGAGTGACACGCTTGAACCTGCTACATTCGCTTGCAAATATTTGTTATGTGTCGTTTGATTGGCTTTGTCGACTTATGTCAAATTACATTTCATTGGTTGAGCCCAAACGTGAGCAACCAGGTTGGACTACCGTGCGATGACATTTTCGAAAATGGCTGCTGTCGTCTGCTTGCGAGGAGTCACCGCGACTCATTTTGTGAGAATTAGTAATAAAAGATGCTTTTCATCCGATGTCATCCGAAAAGGACTGGTTGGAATGATGGGTAATACTCCACTGATACGACTTAACAAAATGAGCGATGAGACTGGCTGTGAAATCCTCGCTAAAGCAGAATTTTGCAATGGTGGTGGCTCTGTCAAGGATCGTGCTGCGTTGTACCTGATTCAAAACGCAATCAAGAAAGGACAACTAAAACCAGGAGGAACTGTCGTTGAAGGAACGGCAGGCAACACAGGAATTGGTCTTGCTCATATGTGTCTTTCCATGGGGTTTAAGTAAGATTTGTGTGTGTGTGTGTGTGTCACATTTATCGATAAATTGAAATATGTGTATATAAAGTTTGGCAATGTCACTGCAAACACATACAGTGATACACATAGCACGACACTTACAGCATTTGTCAAATTAATGCTCATCGTAGGTGAGATATGTATGATGAGCATGGTACAAATGCCGTATGTGATGTGTATGTGTTTGCAGTAACACTGCAAAAAATAAGATTGCCAAACCTGGTGACTTATTTAGGTCATACTGCCTTTTGTTCAGTCAACAGCGCAGGCCATGTCATGGATGGCTGGGTTTTCAATTGGCACAATCAATTGAAAGGAGATGAAAGGGGAATGTGTTCCACCCAATGTGCATTCAGGGCCTTTTTTTATATGTATAGTGAGGTAGAAACTTTTTAGCCAGCATTGATTTTGAGCCCTATTTTCATGGAAGATATCATGTGTTGGTTGATGGCATCAGCCCCACATATATATATATATATATATATATATATATATATGTGATAGGGGTAAGTATATTTGTGTGAGATATGGGATCATTGAAGAATGCAACACATGAGTTAACTGTCTATTTATATTATGCATTGTTATTTACTGCAGTTTTTCATGTGTGCTAAACATGCAAGTAACTCACACACAGGACCTTGCACATGCGTGAACAGACATATATAATGATACATGCACATAGACATAGTTGTGCGCACGCGCGCGCACACACACACACACACACACACTCACTCACTCACTCACTCACACACAAAAATACAAACACTAATCATAAGTGGTTCACTTCATGTATAGAGTTATGACGAAAGTAAGATCCAGTTCAGATGTATGTGATGTCTTTAAAATGACAAAGTGTACGCTTACGCAACAAAATGTGCATTTAAAGAATAAGGTCTTTGGCTGTGAAGTTTTTAAAAAGCAGTAATATGTATAATGTGTGTTTCATGAATGGTCCATCCCACCTCCTCCAGATGTGTCATCTACATGCCAGATAACCAGTCCAAAGAAAAGATCGAAGTGCTGGAAACTCTTGGTGCTGAGGTTCGACCCGTGCCAGTGGTACCATGGACCGATCCTATGAACTACAACCACCAGGCCAAAGCATTTGCTGAAACCTTGGACAATGCTGTGTTCACTGATCAATTTGATAATACAGTGAACAGGCAGGCTCATATAGAGGTGTGCTGTTGTCAGTGTTTCCATGTCTGTTTCCTGCATTTAATCTCTCTCATTCCCTCTCTTTCTCACACACACACACACACACACACACACACACACACACACACACCACACATGCACGTGCGCGTGTGCTCATATGCGCGCACACCACTTTCTGTTGCTGAGTCTTTTTCGGCCTCCCTTTGTGTCTGTCAATTAGTCTGTCTGAAAGTATCTGGATGATAATGGGGGAAAAAAAGATTAAAAAAAACAAAACCCAGATGTTTTGTATTTTCAAAATAATTTAATTTCAAAATACTTAACCACTTCATAACTCCATAGTCCATATCTGCATTTCACAACTTTAAGCTTTAGTTGTTGTCTTTTTATTTATTTATTAATTCTTTTTTACTTTTTTTTCTGAAGGCCTGACTAAGAGCGTTGGGTTACACTGCTGGTCAGGCATCTGCTTGATAGATGTGGTGTAGCGTATATGGATTTGACCAAACGCAGTGTTGCCTCCTTGAGCTACTGATACTGATACCGATACTTTTTATTTCTTTTCTTGAAACGTTCTGAATCTTGTGCATGTGGTGCTCGCATATTTTCATATAAGTTTTCTCTCAAATCTTAAGGAAATTTTGTAACATTGTTGTTCTGTATCTGTTATGGACCAGTATGCAAGCTGATGGGAAGGAATACAAGCAGTGCTGGCGGGAAGTTTTCTGCCCTTGTTGAAGCAAAAGTTGTTGGGGTTTTACTCGCGAATACTCTTATTTGCATTGTCAAGATCACAACAGTTCATACAAAAATCTTTACCATGGACTGATCCTTGCATATCAATTTTGGCTCAGTTTTGAAAGCAGGTTTGATTTCTGACGATGTTGTTGTGACTGTTTAACACTGAACATTACTGTAGATCATTCAGCATGTCTGAATAGGTCTATTTCTGTGCAAATATTTGAGACACCAATATCAGTTGTTAACTCTTCCATTCACACTTGGGTGATAGACAAGTGTTTTGTTGTTGTGACAAAGACTGTTCACACACCTGCACCAGCACCATCGATATTTACAAACATTGGGTGTATCATAATAATTATAACAGTAAAAATGAGGTGAGTACTTGTGAAAGTTTTCAATTGATTTGAAGCATAAATATTGAATTGAATGTACCAAGCTATGGTTTGGCAGAAAAGAGAGAGAGAGAGAAATGAGAATTTCTGTACCTTAGTTTTCACTATAAGAAGCAGTTTAGTCTGTCTTTAAATTTATATCCTGCTAGGACCATAAATAAACCATACAGTTGTGTTTCCAGACAACTGGACCTGAAATATGGGCACAGACCAATGGCAAGGTGGATGCTGTCACCTTCGCTCCAGGAACGGGTGGGACTCTAGCTGGTGTCGGAACTTTCCTCAAAGAGAAGAACAAAAACATACAAGTGATACTTGCAGACCCTCAAGGCAGCGTCCTGTACAGCTACATCAAAACCGGCAAACTGGAACGCTCCGAGGGTATGTCCATCACTGAGGGCATCGGGCAAGGGCGGGTCACCAAGAACCTGGAAGGTGCTCCCATTGACGATGCCTTGCTCATGATGGACACGGACGTTGTCAACATGACCTTTCGTCTGCTCCACGAGGAGGGGTTTTTGATGGGAGCATCTTCCGGCCTTAATGTGGCGGCAGCGGTGCAAGTCGCTGAGCGGATGGGACCAGGCCACACCGTGGTGACTGCTCTGTGTGACACGGGTCACAAGTATCATGCCAAGCTGTTCAGCAGGAAGGTCCTTGAGGAACGTGGCCTGTTGGAGTGCATTCCGGAACAGTACAGGGTTTCTTTGCATGATTAGCTAGTGGTTTGGTGCTAAAACTGTCAGCATTTTGGGGTTCTGAAGGAGAAAAGATGTTTCTGGTGAAATACTACTAGTGTTTCTTGCGACTGTTTTGAGGGGTGGGTTTATAAACAGAATTTCCCCCCCCCCCCCAGGGGACAGTACATAACAAGGTACGAACATAAATCAAAAATCATACACAGACACAGATACAGTAGAAATTAGGATACATACAAGTGCATATCAATAAAAAAAAACAAAAAAAACTTGTGCATACTCACACATGCACGCACTGCACACACACACACATGCACGCACACACACGCGCACACACTCTCTCTCACACACACACACATACACGTTTAACAGAAGCTGCATATTACATGTGGATGGAGCTGATAACTAGATACTCAGGTAGATGGTTGTTGATTGCACAATTCTACTTATCATACTGGATTTGTTTGGGAGATATTTTCTGAGTACCACACCTGTACCCACACTTCCACGTACACCAGATCAGTATCTTCCTCAGGGTTCTCACCAGTGCAAAAAAAAAAAAAAAAAGGTACTTGATCTTTCAGAATAACATGATTTTGATGAGCCCTGTTGATTTTGTAGAGAGAAGCAACATAACCTCGTCTCTCTCTCCTCACTTTCTCTAATGTATTTGGCAGTCTCCCTGACAGAGCCAATGTGGGACAATTACTTCTGATTTGCTGTAACTGCACCCCCAATAGCTTTTATAGACCGGGATGATTTAAACACTAAAACATCCAAAATACAACACGTTTGCATGTAGCACAGATGTAAAGCTATTGCAGAGTACCCAATACCATCAGTGACTACACAGTAACGCAATGTCATTATAAGATATGCAGGGTTTGAATTTAACTCCTTTTTGGGTTGGGGGGGGGGGGGTGCCAGTCGGACACTCTGGACAAAACAAATTGTTGTTTTGGGTGCCAACATAATGAAATGAAATAAAGTCTTCCTTTGTTTCATCGGTGTGCCAAGGAAAGTCTTCCTGCCAGACTTCATTGTACACACACTGGCTCTTTGATTCATATTCCTGCTGTTTATTCTTTTTGTCATCCTGAGTTTTTTTCTCTGCCTCGGGACCCTTTTTTTTAACATTGAAGATGGGAAACATCGTTCATCGCTAACGCACTATGAACATCAATATTCGATCGCGGACGCACAAAGATGCCGCTCCGCAAAGCGAGCTGCAGCAGACGACGCTTGACATAACGATCGACCGTGTTCGAGCTTGCTTTCCTGATGTGTCTTTTAATTAATTTTCTTTCACCTCTATCAGTTTTTGAGTGCCATCTGAGCACTCTCGACAGAAAATTTGTGTGCCATTGCCAACTTTTTGTAGCATTTGCACTCGGTCACCCACTAAATTTGAAGCCTGATATGAATAGCATACCCTTGAGTCACTGTGGATTCTTCTAACGCATCTGGCTCAGCAACTGCTGAGTTCATAATTACCACTTGACTCCTGCTTGCCAAGTGTCTGAAAAATGTAGATAATTAACTTCTCTTCACTTTCTTTGTAGATGTATCCTACAGGTTTGGGTTGTCACTATACAAATCTGTCAGCTGTTTGTTTTCCACATCAGTCAGTTCAACTTCTTTTTTGTTTGTCATCTTATGGTCTACCTGTATTCTTTGGTGTTTTTTCTAAGATGTTGTCATGAAAATAGGGCTTGTTACTCATGACACCACTGTTGGGATGCAAAATGTCACGTGTGACTGTTGATGATTGGCGTAATTGACTGATTTGCGGTTCACATCGTCACATGATGCAAGCAGCTGTACTTTTCTCTCTCTCTCTCTCTCTCTCTCTCTCTCTCACACACACACACACACGCACGCACACACACATGCACATGCACACACACACACACACACACATTTCATGCATGCACACACATGAATGTTGAGCAGGGACATGATTTTTTTCTTTTTCTAAAAATAAATAGGAATTGGGTCCTTGACCAGAATGTCATTCATGGCATCCATATTAGTTAATATTTACTGTTAATGCCTGTTTTTGATTCTGCATACCCTATGAGACCATCAGCAAGGAGATGTGCTGTTGACAATGATTGATTGTTCATGGAACTAAGTCAACTTTGTTATCTCTGTTGGTAAATCCACATGTGGTCATGTGGCTCATGCTCACATAACAAGCTTAAAGTAGGTATTTAAAGACATTTATGCACTTAAATAACCGAGACCATACCATATGAATGTGTGCTGTAGGATCCATTTTAATGATATCTTCTGTTAATCTGCAGTCACCAAAATCTTCTGCTGAAATTCCCCGAGACATGGAAGTTTAATCAGAAAATGTTAATGTTGGTTATTAGGAGAACATGGTGTGAAAGAAACAGAATGTGTATGGTCAGTCTTCCCATTTAACTACATTCAGCTGTAGATATTTTTCGACTGGTTTTGCTGTTTTAGGCCCCAGGTCCTTTATCAGAAATATATTTTGTTTCCCAATGGGATGCAAACACACAAGCAACTTGTCATCAGTCCTTGATGTTGATAATTATGCCAGTTACTTGTTAGTCAGTTTATATCCATTTCTGTCATAGCTAATGTTTATCATGCACATAAGAAAAACAATCATTAACATCAAGCAAAAACCATCAGTTGAAGATGTAATTGACAAGGATTTTGGTTGTTTTCGAAACGGGTTTTCACTTCTTCAGAGTTTGAATTTATATGTTAAAATTGAGCTTGAACAGTGCCTGAAATATTAAGATGGATGTGTTTCTTCTTCTTCATTTTTTTTTTATTTTTATTTTTATTTTTTTAATTCTGGCTCATTATGTCGTCATGAGCTCTTATCACATATTATCAGTATATTGACCGTATATTTTTTATACTACTTAACTTTTTGTTTTTGATATTCCTTCTACACCTCAGCCCAGCACCTCCTTATCCTGTTCAACCTTGCAAATCAACAGTGCTGCTGTTATAATGATTTATGTGCACGCTTTCAGTCATTTGTTGATTGGACATTTAAAACTGCTGAAAATGTCAAATGTTCTTGTACACATTGTTTTCTCAGGTTGGACATTCATCAAGGATGGGGGAAATGCAATCTGTCATTACTGGGGTTTTTTGTTGTTTTTCTTGTTATTTCTATTAATCTTTGTACAAGCATTTACTTTGTGATTCTTTGTCTTTATACTATGCAGTTGATAGCACACATGTTTGATGAATTGTAGCATTTTTGATATATTGCATTGAACTGTCATTCTTAGCCAGTACATACAAGCAGAGTTAATAATCAGAAACTATTTAGTTACAAGTATTTGTGATTTCAAAAAGCAATATTGAAAGAAATTTATATTTTACAACTGTTACGTGTATACTGAGAGAAAATATAATTTATATTCTAAAAAAATTGAGTGCTGTGTGTGTGTTGTTCGGGTGTGTATGTGTATGCATATCTGTGAACTATTAATTGGTTAGATATACTTTGTAGATGAACATGACCATATTCATTGAATGCAACTCCTTCGTTCACTCATAATCATATGTAAGTTGAGGAACTTTCTGGTCTGCACATCTGTTGTATTGAATTACTCTTTTTGTCACAACAGATTTCTCTGTGTGAAATTCATGCTGCTCTCACCATGGAGAGCGCATCGCAACACTGAGAGCACCACCACCCCCCTTTTTTTTTTTTTTTTTTTTTTTTTTTTAGGAGATCAGAAAAATCTCGCCCTTAACTCACAAGGCGCCTAGATTGAGACTCAAACCCAGGACCCACACATTGAAAGTCTAATGCTTTAACCACCTGGTTGTTGTGCCCGTCATGTAGATATTATCACCAAAAAGGGGTTCTGGAAATGAAATATAGATAATACATGGTCTAAAAAGAAAAATAAGCAATGCAATTTTTTTCTGTTTCCTAATGTAATAGAAGTTGCATAACATCTACCCCAATGACTCGAAGGTCGCATAATAGTTGAAAAACATAAATAATTAACTCAAAGCTGATATTGACCTCCAAAAGTAAATGAAGTTTCTCACTGGGGTCAGCTTCATGGTCTTGTTTCTCTCTCTGTCTCTGTCTGTCTGTCTCTCTCTCTCTCTCTCTCTATATATATATATATATACACACATATGTATATATTTGTATTTGTATTTCTTTTTATCACAACAGTTTTCTCTGTGTGAAATTCGGGCTGCTCTCCCTAGGGAGAGCGCGTCACTACAGTACAGCGCCACCCTTTTTTTTTTTTTTTTTTCCTGCGTGCAGTTTTTTTATTTGTTTTTCCTATCGAAGTGGATTTTTCTACAGAATTTTGCCAGGAACAACCCTTTGACATTACCGGAGACCACCAAGCTGGCTTTAAGAAAGGATATTCAACAACAGATCATATGTTTGCTCTTTTGGCACTAGTACAAAAGCAATTTTCTAATAATCGTAAACTTTATGTAGCCTTCATTGATTTCGAGAAAGCCTTCGACTCCATAAACAGACATCTGCTATGGCCAATATTGTTGAAAAATGGTATAAGAGGTAAATTGTATAAGTGTATTCGGAGTATTTATGATACCGTAAAATGCAGAGTTAGATGTGGTGCACAGTTGACAGATTATATAGCCTGTACAGCTGGAGGAAAACAAGGTGATGTGTGCAGTCCAGTGTTGTTCTCCCTTTTCATAAATGAACTGGCCATTGATGTTATTAATAACGGAAGACATGGTGCCACTTTTTCTTTTGATGCATTTGAATTATTTATCTTGTTATTAGCAGATGACATTGTACTTTTGTCAGAAACTATTGTTGGTCTACAGACTCAGCTGAATAACTTACAACGTGCAGCAAGTTCCCTTCAACTGAAAGTCAACATGTGTAAGAGTAATATCATTGTATTTAGAAAGGGGGGATATTTAGGTTCACGGGAAAGATGGTTTTATGATTGTATTACAATGCCTGTTGTCAATGTTTATAAATATTTGGGGATAAATTTTACTACACGTTTGAGCTTTGTTTCTGCTTGTAAAGATCTTGCTAGCAGGGCCAAAAATGTCTTATTGTGTGTTATAAAAAGATTATCTTCGTTAAATAACACTTCTCTACAATTGTTTTTGAAAATTTTTGATGCTCAGGTACAACCCGTCATGCAATATGGTTCCGAATTATGGGGTCTGCATAAAGCCGCGTTGGAATGTGAATCTGTGCATTTGTTTGCGTTGAAGAAATTTCTAGGCGTAGATCTGCGTACACCTAATGATCTTGTTTATGGTGAAACAAATAGACATCCGATATATATTAACTCTGCTATACAGTGTATACGTTATTGGCTTAAGTTGTTACAAATGGAAGATTATAGAATACCTTATAGAGCTTACAAAATGTTGTATGAGTTAGATATTAGGGGAAAGAGAAATTGGGTCACAGATGTACGTATTTGTTTACTTAGATATGGATTTGGTGATGTATGGTTGAATCAGGGTGTTGGTAGTATAAATCAGTTTGTAAGACTTTTCCGGCAACGCTTGATTGATTGTAGATGGCAGGACTGGAATTACCATATTCAAAACAGTGAAAGATTTAGCTTCTATAGAACTTTTGGACATTCGCATGATGTTAAACAGTACTTGGTATGTAACATGGACATGTATTTGAAGTATGTAACAACAAGATTTAGGTTAGGCGTGTCAGACTTAGCTACACATTACTATAGATACAGAGATTTTACTGACAATGATTTAATTTGCCCACTATGTAAAGAAGACAAAGAAGACGAGGTACATGTTGTTTTTCGTTGTCCAGCTCTTTGTAGAATTAGAGAAAAATATATACCACCTAAGTACTATCGACAGCCATGTTTATTCAAACTGAGTTTATTATTGTCATCCACGAGACATGCTGATATATGGAATCTGGCACTGTTTTTACACCAGGCATTTAAATTTCGGGATATCGTGACATCTTAAGATGCTGTACTTCATTGCAGCGTTTATGTAATGTGTGTATGTATTATGGTTGGTTATATATTTTCATTTTGTTTGTTATTACTTATATTGTCACTTACCCCTTCATAAGGGGCCTAGGCCTATTAATGAATAAATAATCTGAATCTGAATCTGAATCTCTCTCTCTCTCTCTCTCTATATATATATATATATATACACACATATGTATATATTTGTATTTGTATTTCTTTTTATCACAACAGTTTTCTCTGTGTGAAATTCGGGCTGCTCTCCCTAGGGAGAGCGCGTCACTACAGTACAGCGCCACCCTTTTTTTTTTTTTTTTTCCTGCGTGCAGTTTTTTTATTTGTTTTTCCTATCGAAGTGGATTTTTCTACAGAATTTTGCCAGGAACAACCCTTTTGTTGCCGTGGGTTCTTTTATGTGCGCTAAGTGCATGCTGCACACGGGACCTCGGTTTATCATCTCATCTGAACGACTAGCGTCCAGACCACCACTGAAGGTCTAGTGGAGGGGAAGAAAATATTGGCGGCTGAGCCGTGATTTGAAACAGCACACTCAGATTCTCTCACTTCCTTGGCAGACACGTTACCTCTAGGCCATCACTCCACACATACATATGAATGTATATATATATGTGTCCCATGTAATTCACATCCTTAGGCCTTGACATTCTGCCTTCACCCCTACCTCCCACTTCTTTGTTCCCTCCTCCCCTCATGTGTGTGAGAGAAAGGGGGTGGGGGCGGTTTGTGTATGTGTGTGTGTGTGATATTTAGTTATGCTTATAATAACATTTACAGTGGAGGTTGACCTTGTCATAGACCTTGGAATCAGTTAATTTCAAATTTTTGCTGTAAAAAAAAAAATTGTCTGAACAATCAATGCACAAACAGATGATACAACTCAGCTTTCAAATTTATGCACAAGGAAGTACTGACAGGATCTCTATCTTGTCTGGAAAATCTGCCATGGAGCTCAACAAGATCAAGGTCACTCGATCATGTGGACTCGATCATGTGGACGCGTGTCCAACCCAGTTTGATGTAGAATGGCACTTCCTTCACCTCGGGTGACATCGTGTTTGTCTTTATAGGAGGTCAGCCCTCTTTCCTTAACTCTACACTGGTTCAAAAGTTCAATAATTACCCCCCACGTGACCCTCTCCTGATTTTTTTCCCCAGAATTAAACCTGGAGCAACATGTGCCATGGACAGACTCTTGATTGATTTCCTCTTCAAGACAGGTGTGGGGAGGCTTGTGTTTTTGTTATTTGTTCTTTGTTTCTTTTCACTGTATGTGTATATATCCATTTTTGAAGTGAAAAAATGAAGAAATTGCCAGCTATGTTAGGTAACACAACACGGTTTTGAGGATGAACAGAGTAGTCTGAGAGAGCAAGCCCTTTAACAGAGTTGCAGGAAGCGGCAAATGAATCGATAGAAATCATTATTTCCTTTGTAGGAAAGCCAGTGTTGTTATCTTCTTGTCAGGAGAACGTATTGTGGATGTACGTAAGTTAATGAGCATTTTTCTCGCTCTTACATCCTATTCACCCCTTCTTTTTTTTTATCTCAAGGCCTGACTAAGCGCGTTGGTTTACGCTGCTGGTCAGGCATCTGCTTGGCAGATGTGGTGTAGCGTATATGGATTTGTCCGAACGCAGTGACGCCTCCTTGGGCTACTGAAACTGAAACTGTTAGCCCATGGCTGTATCTTAAACAAAGCTGCTTTTTTTTTTCTTTTTTTTTTTTTTACAATCATGCATGTAGGTTGCAGCAATTGAGGGACTGGGATGAGAGATACTTTCTACTTCCTCTGTGTAAAATTGTATGTGTGCATGCATGGGTTGGTGCGTTCATGAGCTTGTGTTTTTGTTGTTCGTTCTTTGTTTCGTTTAAGATCTTTTCACTATATGTGATATGATATGTGATCAGCGTGCCTGCATGTGTGTGTGTGTGTGTACGCGCGTATGTGTTGCGTGTGTGTGCGTGTGTGTGTGAAAGATACAGCCAAGGGTAAACAAAAAACTGGAATCCTCACAATACGTCTTGGAGAGGAAATAGTCTGTCCATGGCACATGTTGCCCATGATATATAGACAGACAGACAGAAAGACAGATACACATCCAATGCATACACATTTCCGGTTCGCCAATCCACCGGTGGAATACTGCTGCTCCATGTGATAGTATCGAGAAGCTGGAGATGGTTTGAAGAACAGCAGCAAAACAAAGAAGCAACTCCACACAGTATGGAAGGACCTCCAACCAGCATCATATGCCACTCCCTTAAAGACCTCAAACGGGAACACCTGGTGTTGCAACATGTAAAGCCCCAGCTCACAGTTTTCTGGATCAAAATCATTTACAATCTTCTTTAATCACACTCCATTATAGACCTCAAACGAGAACACCTGATGTCCCAACATATAAAGCTCTCGCTTTATGATACAAAAATACTCAATTTATAATGAACAATTCCTGGCAAGGTTTCTTATTCTGGAATATTCTATCTTAATGTACGTGTTATTTTAGAACACATCTCTTTTTACATGTTGCAATATTTTTTAGGTACTAAACCTGCCATTCGACAATTTTTTTTTTTTTAACAGAATCATTGCTTGTTTGAAACTGTGTTTCTTACATGTTATAAATTGTGTAAAAATTAAATAAACAAGAGAGGCAAGGCCTTCAAGACTCACCTGTGATAAATTAAGTCCCCTAGCATTAATTACAGAGTAATTTCCCTTTTTTACTATCTGCACCAAAACGTTTGCAAAATAAATAAAAATTCCATGCTTAGCAAAAGAAGTTCCTGTTTGAACAAAAAATGATAATAATGACTCCTCTTGTTGTTGTGTCAGAATAAGAGGTCAAAGTGCCAAGTTTAGAGAATACAAAAAATATAAATATAACAGTAAATGCAGTTTGCATATAATTAGGCTTCTTTTTTATTTTTTTGTGCCCATCCCAGAAGTGCAATAATTTTTATTGTTTTAAACAAGATGACTGGAAAGAACTGAATTTTTCCTATTTTTATGCCAAATTTGGTGTCAACTGACAAAGTATTTGCAGAGAAAATGTCAATGTTAAAGTTTACCACACACACACACACACACACACACACACACACACACACACACACACACACACGCGCACGCACACAACCGAACACCGGGTTAAAACATTGACTCACTTTGTTTACACAAGTGAGTCAAAAATTGTGTGTGTGTGAAGGGGGAGTGGGTTAGGGCTGTTGTAGAAACTGTGAAGCCGTTGTGTTTTATTTACTTGCTTTTGTGTATTAAGTATCAGTATCAGTAGCTCAAGGAGGCGTCACTGCGTTCGGTCAAGTCCATATACGCTACACCACATCTGCCAAGCAGATGCCTGACCAGCAGCGTAACCCAACGCGCTTAGTCAGGCCTTGAGAAAACATATAATAATAAAAAATAAAATAAATTAAAATAACAAAACTTAAAAAAAAAAAATGAAATGAAATAACATAAAATAACAAAACTTTAAAAATGAAATATATATTAAAAAAGATTTTTTTAAAAATTTTAAAAAAGAAAAAAAAAGAAAAGAAAAAAACCCCAAACAAACCAACAACAACAAGAAACAAGCTTTATATGTGTTGCTTTTTGATCTTTTGGTCCAGCCTTCGTCATGTTGTATATGTGTTGGACCCAGCTGTGGGCTGATGTACTGTGTGGGGTGAGTGACGAACCCGTTGTTGCACACTCAATTTCCTAATGGATGAATAAACTGTGTTGTGTTGTGTTGTGTTTTGAACTCGAGTCCGATATCTTCCACTCGGCAGAATCCACAAGGATAATATCGGTCACAGTATTTTTCCTCCGCTTCTAAGTTTCACGAAGAACAAACAAATTTTAATGTTCAGGCTTCACAGACAGCTAGGGCCTCTTTTTAAAAGCGGGTCTGTTTTCAGGGAATGTTTAAAAAAAAGAAAGAAAAAAAGATAGTTATTCAGACTGCATACGGTCTACCACTGGCCTCTTGCTGAACACACAAACGGCTGTTATATGCACACTTGAATGTGCGTTTGGAAAATCAATGTTTCAGCCACACGGTAACAGTTATTTAGTGGGTGTCAAACAACAGCTTCAGCTCTGTTCAGTTACTCAAGGAGGCGTCACTGCGTTCGGACAAACCCACAATCGCTACACCACTTCTGGAAAGCAGATGCCTGACCAGCTGCGTAACTCTGCGCGCGTGTAGATTATAGTTGTAAGTAAGTGTTTTTCATTGTAAAAACTGAAAGAGAATAACATGCCACAAGAAAGCACGTCTGGTTATGAGTGGTGAGCATTACACTGGCTGCAAACACGTGCCGCTGTTTGTCGCTTATTCAGCATCAGTTCATCATGTCAGTCGTCAAGACGAAAACTGCCCAATTTCACTTAAGTAAGGCCAGACACTACAGTCAAATAACGACGTTTTGTTGTTGTTGTTGTTGTCTCCAACCATATTTCTTTCTTTTTTTTCCTTTTTTTGTCTACTAGGTGTAACATCACTTGTGGATCACAAAAAAGTGTTATCTTAGATTTCTGTGAATACCCATTGCTATGGAAACAAATCAAAATGGCCGCCAAACAATGTATCAAAGAAATCGGGTTTGTGGTCCATGTGGTGCATGCAAACATTTTTTTTGTTATGTGGACTTGATATACAATGACATTATCTTCATTTTCACGTGAGATTGTGTTGATTTTCTTCAAATATTGTATTTTTTTTTAATGAAATTTTGAAATTTTGGGTATTGCGAAATCCTCAAAATTTACAATGGGTAAATAGATTGCAACCGGTATGAATTAAAACCCAGAGAATATTTTCATACATACTCATAACAAAACTTCAATAACATGTTATAAAACAATCATGCAAAGTTTCATGGTTGTAGGTTTACTCATCATTGAGCACGTCCAAGGTATGTTGTCAAGGCCAGAAACTTGATGACTTGCGTCGAAATTGAACAAAATAAACACTTCCTTGATTCAGCAAGCATTCTTTATTGGCAATTTTTTTCATTGTTAGAGACATCTTTACAGTGGAAAAAAAAATCATGCATATGATAGAAGAGATGTTCAAGAATCAAAATCCATCAAAAACCCAAATCATCATTTTGGTCTCTTTTGCACTGCCGTGATCCTCAACTTTTTGTGAGTCCGGTAGCTTCTGTCATTGCTGCATTCACTGACATACCGGTCTTACTGCCTCAGCTGCCCTACTACATAAGCTGCCTATTTGGCGTTATTCAAAAAAGATGGTTGGTCACCGTTACTCATTCTAAATATCATAGAGAAGGATCTGAATCGTAGGCGGGATGAGGGGTGGGGTAACTAGGGCTGTCACAGTATCCTCGGGTTACGGGGAAGCACTACCCCATCCGGATTGACCTGCTGGTCTGTTACACTGATGAAAACGGGTCCAGTCACGTGAAGTATAGGTCTGTTTCTGTCTTTCGGGTGGATCTGTCCTTCACTTGACAGTGTTCACACAGCATAGTGTTCGTCGGAAGAAACGTGCAGTCACAAACAGCGTATATATGATTATATATATATATATATATATATATATATATATATAAAGTCTCTCAGTAGCAAACACACACACACACACACACACACACACACACACACACACACACACACAGAGTATGCACGTACACCAACCCCGGCCACACACACACCCCCACACACCCCTTCACCCCCTCCCCACACACACACACACTCACTCAGCCGGAGTATGCACGCACACACACACACACACACACACACACACACACACACACACACACACAGTATGCACGGCACGTATACACAAAGAGCTCCTCTATCAACAACAAAAAATCCTGTGCCAGTCCGCTGTGTATGGCTTCAACTTTGCAACAACTTGTGCTCTGAAGGTGGATCTGAACTGAACCAGCCAGTGACATACATACTGCAAATTAGAATGGATAAGACAAGCGCTTATATCTGTCAACACTGTGTCCGTGGGGTCAGGGTTCGATTCCCGCTCTCGCCCTTTCTCCCATGTTTCAAACAAAGAGTAGTCATTTGGCTGAGACAATAAACCAAGGACCTGTGTGCAGCACGCATTTGGCACGCTGAAAAAAAACACCCCAAGGCAACAGATTTAATGTGTTGTCCTCTGGTAAAATTCAGTAGAAGAAATCCACTCTGATAGGCATATACATACATATAATATATATATATATATATATATATATATATAGAGAGAGAGAGAGAGAGAGAGAGAGATATATATATATATATATATATATATATATAGAGAGAGAGAGAGAGAGAGAGAGAGAGAGAGAGAGAGAGAGTCTTGGTCAATCCCAAGTTGTTGTTTTTTAAACTGGACACTGCACCATGACATATTGGGCTGACTGGATGAAGCAAATTATGCGATTGTAGAATAAATATTACAGATGTCTGTGTATCTGGGCCTGGATTTAAAATTTATTATATATATATATATATATATATATATATATATGTGTGTGTGTGTGTGTGTGTGTGTGTGTGTGTGTGTGTGTGTGTGTGTGTGTGTGTGTGTGTGTGTGTGTGTACTAAAGGCCTGGCCAGCACGCTGGGTTATGCTGCTGTCAGGCATCTGACCCAGCAGATGTGGTGGTGCGAAAACTGAACTGATTTGTCCGAACGCAGTGACACCTCCTTGAGAAACCGAAACTATGCTAACGACAGGGTCTGCAAGTACTGTTGTTGATACCGGATGACAACAAAGTAACTGCACGATAGTTCAAAAGACCTTTATGAAGTCCGATTTTTTAGATGGAAGCACGGATAATGCAGGTTGGAAATTATGAATAAGCACAAAACACACAGAAACATTCACACCTTCCATTGAGCAGAGCGCAAATGAAAGTAAACTGGTCGGAGTTGTTTGGTTTTCTAAAACCAATCAAATGAAAACATGGTTCTTGAGTTCTGAGTGTTTTTCAGAGCATTGATCGAGTGGTCACCGGTTCCAGGGTTCTGAAAACAGCCCGGCCGGTAATATATAATAGTAAGAAGGGTTCAAAAGTGAGGAGATTAACTATGGGTAGCTTCAGTCAAACCATGCAAATGTTTATCTTTCCATGACTGGGTCAAGGAATTAGGACACGCATGGTTTTCGCCGTGGGTCCTCGCTGTGTATACAGGGAGGTCAGGCTGACAGTGAATTTCCGTGTGGCCGTGTCATTTATATTTATACCTGACCTGACGATTCCTCCATCTCCAACACCCTGGCACCGACCTTGTTCTTCAGGGCCAACGCCTTTTGGTCTTTCGTCTCCATTCCACTCGACCATGCATGCAAGTCCGGCCTTGACCATCCGGTGTGTGTGTGTGTGTGTGTGTGTGTGTGTGTGTGTGTGTGTGTGTGTGTGTGTGTGTGTGTGTGTGTGTGTGTGTGTGTGTGTGTGTGTGTGTGTGTGTGTGTGTGTGTGTGTGTGTGTGTGTGTAATGTGTGTGTGTGTGTGTGTGTGTGTGTGTGTAATGTGTGTGTGTGTGTGTAATGTGTGTGTGTGTGTGTGTGTGTGTGTGTGTGTGTGTGTGTGTGTGTGTGTGTGTTTGGTGGATGAGAGGGGAGATCAGTCGTTGGCGGACATTGGGAATCCAGAGGGGGTGGAGTGGGGGCGGGGGGTGTTACGTACGCGAACTTCTTACCTCTCGAGCACGTTTTGTTATTCCATCCATTACTGTACAATACTTACTTAAGGCGCCCTTAGTTAAAGGGGATTTTTAGGATGTCCTAAGTTTTTATTTTTTTGTTTACAACTTCAGTGATAAATTTAGCGTATATAGATACAATGTTAATCTGGACACTATACAGACAGACTGGCAAACAGACATGAAGACAGGGAGAAAAAAAACAAAAAACAACAACAAAAAACAAAACAAAAACAAAACAAAAAAAACAGAAGGGAATGAAAAGGCTAAATTAGGCTTATCTGAAAATGGTATAACGAAACAAATGAATCATTTGATGAAAAAAATGACTTGTTTATGAAGTTTCCAGCGTGAACGTTGCATTGAAGCTGGACATGATGTGTCAGAGCAACATGTGTCAGTTATTAGTCACCAGACGACAAAGTAGTCAGAGAAGTGGGTTTTTCAATCTGAGGGTCCTGTGTTCGTATCCTGGCTGCGTCTTGTGGGTTTAAAATGGAGATATTTCCGATTAAGTTGATCAACATATGTGCAGACTTTTTAATTCATGAACCTCCTTTATTGTATTGTATTGTATTGTATTGTATTGTATTGTATTGTATTGTATTGTATTTCTCTTTTTGTCACAACAGATTTCTCTGTGTGAAATTCGGGCTGCTCTCCCCAGGGAGAGCGCGTCGCTACACTACAGCGCCACCTTTTTTTTTTCCTGCGTGCAGTTCATTTGTTTTTTTCCTATTGAAGTGGATTTTTCTATAGAAATTTGCCAGGAACAACCGTTTTGTTGATATGGGTTCTTTTACGTGCGCTAAGTGCAAGCTCCACACTGAACCTCGGTTTATCGTCTCATCCGAATGACTAGCGTCCAGACCACCACTCAAGGTCTAGTGGAGGGGGAGAAAATATTGGCGGCTGAGCCGTGATTCGAACCAGCGCGCTCAGATTCTCTCGCTTTCTAGGCGGAGGGGTTACCTCAAGGTCATCACTCCACATATATACACCTCTGCCAGTTTTCTTTCTCCTCCTCCTCCTTCTCCTTCTTCTTCTTCTCGTATCCCTCAGTTAACTATGTGAAGAGTCATCGTCGGGGCGTCACACAGTAGAACTATTCACCAGATTCCTCCAGGTCTGTGGGTTGTGTGTTTTTTGTTGTTTTTCTTTTAATTTTTTTTTCTCGAGGTCTGACTAAGCGCGTTGGGTTACGCTGCTGGTCAGGCATCTGCTTGGCAGATGTGGTGTAGCGTATATGGATTTGACCGAACGCAGTGACGTCTCCTTGAGCTGCTGATACTACTGTGTGTCAAACCCTAGCCAGGTCCCTGCATATGTTTTTTCCCGTCTCTTCTGTATTATTGTCAGTCCTTCGTCAGTTGTTTTTCTTTCTTTTTTTTCTGTCTTTCCCTCTGTCTCATCCCTTAAACAATTCCTTGAATCATTGTTTTTGCATATGTATGTCTGTGGCTAAACCTCTCGTATGTGAGTAGTGGACGAGTCTCTAGTCAGCACAACGAATGAGTGGGCGAGTCAAACTTCATCTCTCACTGTTTTAATGGAGTGCATCATCAGGTGTGAGTGAAGACATGTCCCCACGATGTACACAGCCGTCCACATACACTGCATGGAAGGAGGTCTGTACCAGTCCCTTGTTTGCAATTCTCCCGTTTGTTTGTTTTGAAGAGCTGTTCGCCTGTTTACCCAAAACAATTGTTCAACCCCTCCGTCTGCACGAACCAGTCTCAGTTGGTCGCGGTCTGATTGTCACTCCCCAGACTGAGGGATCAATGTTACAGCACTTCGGGTTGGTCTTCAAAGTGTCTTGTGTACCTCTTGAAGGGGCGTCCTTGGTCGCGGGTTCCATCCGTCAGATTCTGCTGTTTTCCATGCGGACGAATGGACCCGGCTGACCACCACACCTGGCTTCGAGTCAACATGTACTCTATGCATGTGAGCTGGCCGATTTCGCAGGGACCTCTGGGTTTGTTTCCCTGCCGTCACAATCGTCTTCGTGAGCCGGAGCGGACAGCCAGAGCGCAGTCATGATCAGCAAACTCACGCAAAACTGCTTCCACTACTGTTGTCTTGAAGTCGTCGCAGATTGAAGACGTTGCCATCCGTACGGTACTGATGTAGATTCCTCGATCAAAGTCACGGAAAGCATCGGCTGAGCACTGCTGAGAAAAGGAGTGAGAAGAGAGTGGGTGCGAGCACGCAACCCTGTTTCCCACCATTGTTTACCGGGAAGGGCCGCTTCGTATAATTTGCCATTTTCCTGCACTCCTGCGAGTGCCATCACTGATGGAAGGAGTTGATCAACGACACCAGCTTTTCAGGGCGACCAAACTTGCGTAGTATTCCGGCTTCACAACCATGCACGGCTGATATTGTCAAGTTCGGAATGCTTTTGACAAGTCTACAAAGACACGGTGCAGTTATTAGTTTAGTTCTTTGCATCAGTTTCTCTTGAAGATGCCGAAAAGCAAATAACATGTCGCTCGTAAGTTCTTCAGTCTTCCCACGCGGAAACCTCACTGTGTGTACTTATGCCGGTATGCACTAACCTTTTTTTTTTCTCGTAGTTTTTTTCTTCTTCTCTTGTCTCGAGTCTCTTTGTCAGACTGCCTGTATGTTTCTCTCTCTCCGAGGCTCCCCCCACCCCCGGCATCTCTCTCTTTCTGTGTCAGTGTGTGTGTGTGTGTGTGTGTGTGTGTCGTGTGTGTGTGTGTGTGTGTGTGTGTGTGTGTGTGTGTCGTGTGTGTCTGTATGAATGTGTGTGTGTGCGTGCGTGCGTGCGCATGTGTATGTGTGTGTCTCCGGTGGACGGTCACGGTCTGTCTGTTAGTGTATGTATGTGTATGTTCGACTGCGCGCGCGCGCGCGCGCGCGCGCGCGTGTGTGTGTGTGTGTGTCAGTGTGTGCGCAGTGTGTGTCAGTGTGTGTGTGTGCGCGCGACTGATCAGTAGTAATGTGTCACGGTGTGTGTGTGTGTGTGTGTGTGTGTGTGGCAGTGTGTGTGTGTGTGTGTGTGTGTGTGTGACCCACGCGCGTATGTGTGTGTAGTCTCCGTGATTGTGCGCGTGTGTATGCATGCCGCAGTGCACATTCACGTCTGTCTGTCTGCAACGTGTGTTTCATATTTCACACACCAGTCAGTCCGTCCTCTCAGCACTGCTTGATGATCTCACTGACTGCATGTCAACCGCGTCTGGCGGCATCACTTTATATGCACGAGGTGTCCTTGACACTTTCACGAATGATTCTGTTGGGGTGGAGAGTTATGACCAATCCCCACCTCCTTGCAATACTTTTGCAGCCTATACTGATGGTGAGACACATAACAGTTCATGTGATGAGCGCGTGCCTCAACCAAAAAAAGACATTCGTCCTTCACCTTCCTTTGCGTCTGTGACCCAGGCCAGGTCAAGGTATCGTTCATGCAATGTTTGTGTACAATCAAAGAAGATCCACTGGCCCTTTTCGACGGGTTTAGCCTCTCTTGAACTACTTCAGGTGAAGTGGAATAATACGTTCGACACGCTTCTTCCCTCCACCCCCCACGCCCCGCTTCCCCGGCCTTCCCCCAACACCCTATTGCTTAGTTTATTGACTATTTTAGAAGGGGAGAGAGTACTACGAACTCAACCCTGCAGAGTACGATATGAGGCTGTCTCTGGAGATATTGCTTCAGTTCGTAGGGCAAGCACACGCGCGATTCTGACTGGGTCTGTGATTCGCACGTGTGTGTGTGTGTGTGTGTGGGGGGGGGTTTAGATGAGCGCATCTTTTGTGTGTGAGTGTGTGTGGGGGGGAAGGGGAGGGGGTGCGGGGGGATAGTCCACTGATCTGTGTGTGTCGCATGTGTGTGTGTGTGTGTGTGTGTGTGTGTGTGTATGCCGTGTGTGTGTGCGTGCGCGCGCGCGCGTCCACCTGTCTGTGCGTATGCCGCCCGTATGCGCGCATGCGCCTAGTATCTATCGGTTTCTCTCTATCCATCTGTCCCAGTGCAAACTCAGTCATGAGCGACTGAGACAACAGTTTGTTTTGCTTGACCTCAAATTGCCTATCTAATCTGACATACGCAGCGCATAACTTTTGTTTTCATGCACATGGACGTGGCGCGTCTATGTCACTCAGTGGAATGCTTGTGCAGTTCAGGTTTGCTTGTCACCAATTGTATCACCGATCGCTGAGGCGCATAATGACGACACACCCGTTTCATGCGGTGGGTGCATGCTGCAGCCGAAAGAGGAGCGTCCTTCACCTTTGTCTGCATATGCCACTGTCAATGACCCAAAACGAGGTTGTTGGCTTTTTTTTCAATGTTTGTATACAATCAGTGCACGGAGCCTCAGTGGTGGTGGAGTTTCATCAGTTTTCATGGATTAGCACCTACTTTAGACAGAATAGAATGACCGGTGTCATTGTTTGTTTTGTTGTTGTTGTTGTGTGTGTGTGTGTCAGTGTGTGTGTGTGTGTGCTTATTTGTTTATTTTCTGTCAGGACGTTGACCTTAAGAGAGAGAGAGAGTTTTGTGTTCGGGCGCGCCCGTATGTGTGTGTGTGTGTGTGTGTGTGCGAAGTGCACGGTGTGCGTGCAGTGTATGTGTATGCGCCGCGTGAATGTATACTGCGTGCGTGCGTCAGTTCAGTTTGTCATTGTGTGTGTGTGTGTGTGTGTGAGTACTGACAATATGTGTGCTGAATTTGTGTGGCCGGCGCCGTGTGGTGCATGCGTGCATGTGAGTGCGTGTGTGTACTGACGTGAATCAGTGGGGGATGTGTGTGTGTGTGTGTGTGTGTGTGTGCCCCCCTCCCCCCCCCCCTCCCGGCCCCTTCGCCGTCCCTCCCCGGCCCCCGCACGCGCATATACTGGACTGATGAGGCACGCCGGGATGTTTACAACACATTTCAAGTTTAGTAAAATATTCGAGTGCCATAAGCCGTAACTAAAGGGCACAGCGACTTACCCACATTCACTGGCACACCCTCATTAAAAGCGCAACTGAATCACATAAAAAAAAATTATAATATCAGCTTGCGTCAGTTGACTACCGTGACTGATTCACTAAGTGTTTTCCTGCATGGAATGCTTAAAAAATTAAACGACTCTTTTTGTTTTGTTTTTTGTCTTGGTTTGTTTGTTTTTGTTTTTGTTTTTTTAAAAGAAAACAAAAACTTTGACACAGTACTAACATGATCTACCCATCATTGGCCTATGTGTGCGAACTCCGATAACTCGCCACTCTTCCATCCTCCGGCTTTTCATCCCCCTCTCTCCTTCCCTTCACTTTTAGCACAGGGTGTTTGCAGAATGGTTACTGTACTGACGGAGACACTTTACTGCCAATTAAATGCGGTGTCCGCGGTGAGGCCCGGTCTGGGTTCGAATCCCGCTTTCCGTCCTTTCTGCAACGTTTGACTAAAATGGAAATCACAAACTGAGCGTCTCAGTAGTCATTTGAACGAGACGATAAACCGAGGTCCCGTGTGCAGCTCGCACCGGCCGTACGTAGCTTGGCGCACAGAAAAAGAACCCATGGCAACAACAAAATGTCACTGACGGTTGTCCTTTGGAAAAAGTCTGTTGAAGAACTTGAGTCCACTCAGATGAGAACACATAATATATGCATGCACGCAAGGCCTGATTCAGTAGCGCGTTTGGTTATGCTGCTAGTTACGATGGCATCTGCCTAGCAGATGTGGTGTAGTATATCTGGATTTGTTCGAACGCAGCGACGCCTCCGCGGCGGGCCTTGCGAAATTCAAGTTAAAGTCAGAACAAACTGAAACCATTTTATTAGGTCTACACAGTGATCATACAGAATGAGCATTGAATACTGCTCACACAAATACATCAAATGAGCTTGGGCGTCGGCGTCAGTAAAACGTTAATCCCGATACCAGGACATGGACAAAACGACGGACTGAGAAGTTTGATGACACGATTACTTACTTATATCATCGATCAGCACTTTCTATGTTTGGGTACTCCTGACTACAATAACACGCGGGACTTGACACGCCATTGTGGTTATGTGTCTGTTATTATCCCTCTGTTAATATAGACATATCAGGTCAGTCAAACCGTACGTGTTCGCTGTCAAAACCCTCGGCTTGGGAAAACAAAGGTTACGTACATCTTCCTGGCCTTGACCTTTGTGCTCTTGCCCATGTGCTGTCCCACTTTGACTGCATGAGGGAATTTTCCATGAGAATCGTTGGATATATTTAAATTCCAGCGTATGGGCTTGTATGGTAGTTTGATAGCTGCAAAAGTAGAGGAGGGAAAAATTCAAAATTATCAAAATGCTTATTTCTACTTATTGAAAGGTTTTAACATCTGCAAATATTTGTTTTCATTTTCGCGATGAAAAGCTTCAAACGTCGTCAAGTTAAATGAAATCAAAATTTCACGCCGCCCAACGCAAGTTCTGATCGGTTTCAGATGCTTTTGACGTTATAGCGTGACATTTTGTTGTTGATGATGATGATTATTTTGTTTTTGGTTATTTGGTTTTGTTTCTTAATGCCAGATCAGTTGTGCGGAGTGCGTCAAAATTGAAGTAAATTACAATTGTCTTCAAGTTTTATTTCAGTATTGAGTGGTGACTGAAGCTTCGCCGGTCCGCCCAAATTTTTATTTAATTCCTCATTTGTCAACTGAAGTATAACTGTTTCTCTCTCTGTCTCTCTCTGTCTGTCTGTCTGTCTGTCTGTCTGTCTGTCTCTCTCTCTCTCTCTCTCTCTCTCTCTCTCTCTCTCTCTCTCTATATATATATATATATATATATATATATATATATATATACACGTGTGTGTGTGTGTGTGTGTGTGTGTGTGAACATGTACCAAAACAACTGAAACACAATAAGCCGAGAAAACATTCTAGGATTATTTGTCGATATGATCGTATACTAAATAGAGAACCTATTTTTATTACCGTCTTGTACATAAAAGACAATTAAAAAAAACCCAACAACTATAGAACTAGAGAGAAGAAACATGGACAGAAAAAAACCTGTGACATTTATCCTGTGGATGACCTACTGATTTGAAATACATTACGTGTCTTGTGTGATATTTTCTGTGTTCTTAGTCCAGTCTGACCAGGTGAGAACAACTGGGTGTCAGTTTTGTATTTTTGTTATTTTTACTTTATTTATTTTATTTTATTTTATTTTATTGCTATCTTTTTTCTCTTTTTTTAATTTTATATTTTATTTTATTTTATTTTATTTTATTTTTTATTATTATTATTTTCTCAAGGCCTGACTAAGCGCGTTTGGTTACGCTGCTGGTCAGGCATATGCTTGGCAGATGTGGTGTAGCGTATATGGATTTGACCGAACGCAGTGACGACTACTTGAGCTACTGATACTGATACTGATACTGTGCATTTGTTCATAAACCACTTCCATTAGTTTTACTATTGTTTTTCTGTTTTAAATGAATATTCATTTCAAACCGAAGTTAAACCAAACACAGTTTTCTCATTTTCCCGCCGGCTTTTCCCACCAAGTTTCCAAAAATCCACAGCAAGTTCATCTTTTACCACCCAACAGACTCACTGTCAAAATCCCAACCAACGTGTTGGGTTCGTGCGCCAGTTAGGCAGCTGGCTTCCTTTCTTCAAGGTTTTTTTTTTTTTTCTAATTAACTTTAGCTAAGAATTGTGTTATATTAGCAGATGCAGCACAGTGTATAGTGTGGCTCGGTCCGTACTTTTTGACACCTCGATACTGATACTGCTGAGGCCGATATTTGTTTATATCTGTATTAAATTTCTTTTTATCACAACAGATTTCTCTGTGTGAAATTCGGGCTGCTCTCCTCAGTGAGAGTGCGTCGCTACACTACAGCGCCACCCATTTTTTTGTATTTTTTCCTGCGTGCAGTTTTATTTGTTTTTCCTATCTAAGTGGATTTTGCTACAGAATTTTGCCAGGAACAACCCTTTTGTTGCCGTGGGTTCTTTTACGTGCACTAAGTGCATGCTGCACACCGGACCTCGGTTTATCGTCTCATCCGAATGACTAGCGTCCAGACCACCACACAAGGTCTAGTGGAGGGGGAGAAAATATCGGCGGCTGAGCCGTGATTCGAACCAGCGCGCTCAGATTCTCTCGCTTCCTAGGCGGACGCGTTACCTCTAGGCCATCACTCCACATATATGGTTTGTTTGTCACGTTTGGGAGCGGTAATTGACGGTTGTGACACGAAACGAACGGTGACGCCACCCGTGGGTACCACACAGCACCATCAGGGTAGAGAAATGTGATCGGGTAGTCGTGGTAACACAAACGGTATACACCAGGGTCACACACCTCTAACGGGTCACACACCTCTAAAAGGCTGTGCCGGTATAAGGTCGTGGCAGTGCATGACATATTGGCGTTTGTAGTCCGGATGTAGAACAACAGCCGGTCATTGCAGTGGGGACTCGGGGAGACACACACACACACACACACACACACACACACACACACACAGAAAGTGAAGTCAGATGCTAAACTGGGTTATAAAGCATTCTTTCTGAAGTTTTAACACGTACAATTAAGCCGGGGACCATAGATAAATCTCCAAAGCAAACTCACATCCTTATGGAACACGTTTCGTATGCACAATTGTTCTGTTCAGGTTTCAATGTAGCATAAGAACATTAAGATCTTAAATCTGCAACACTATGTTCTATTTCGAATTTTAAAAGAATCATATTGTTTACATGGTATTGGTATTGCCCGTAACAGAAAACTATCACAGTCACTTAAAATCACTTTTGACAAACATTTACATATCAGAAGACACCTTTTCCATAACTAGTTAAATGTGAGTTCTGCATAAAAGAAATTTCTTTTGACTCTTATCCTGTCTTGTAAAGTTTTCATGAAATACTAAGTAATGCGGTGTAGAATAGAACAGAATAGAATAGAGTATGTCTTTATTACCAAGGTTGAACAGAAGCCGCATATTACACGTGCAATGATGGACATGAAGGTGACCAGTATAAGCAGTTTTAGTTTCAGTTTCAGTAGCTCAAGGAGGCGTCACTGCGTTCAGACAAATCCATATGCGCTACACCACATCTGCCAAGCAGATGCCTGGCCAGCAGCGTAACCCAACAGACATAGACACACAGACACACACAGACACACACACACACATACACATACACACACACACACACCAAACACCCCCACCCCCACCTCTCCCACCACCCCCACAGACATTCACAGACAGACAGACAAACACACACATGCATACACACACACACACACACACACACACACACACACACAAACACGCGCGCGCGCGCATACATCCATTCGTATATAATGGGACATTTGTTTTATTATCTAATATATACGTTTGAATAGAATAAAACATTTTATTGTCATAAAACCTTAAGGTTCAAAAGACACAATAGAATATACAAACGTGTTATGAAAAGGAACATTCGTGAAGAAATTTCGCCAGCCTTGGCTGTAAATAATTCTACGGAATGGTACCGAAAAAGTAAACGTGTGTGTGTGTGTGTGTGTGTGTGTGTGTGTGTGTGTGTGTGTGTGTGTGTGTGTGTGTGTGTGTGTGTTTGTCTGTCTGTCTATCTGTGAATGTCTGTGGGGGTGGTGGGAGAGGTGGGGGTGGGGGTGTTTGGTCTCTGTGTGTGTGTGTGTGTGTGTGTGTGTGTGTGTGTGTGTGTGTGTGTGTGTGTGTGTGTGTGTGTGTGTGTGTGTGTGTGTGTGTGTGTGTGTGTGCGGCAATGAGACGGATGAAGAAAGGAAAACAGACAATGTAGGAAAAACTGGGCCCAGAATCGACTGTCGTTTGATTGAAACTCCAGTCTTTGATTTGATATTCTATTTTTGTCTGAACATTTATATCTTTTCATCTTATCACTATCATCATCATTATTCAACAACAAAAGGAACAACAACAACAACAAGACGCAATTGGAAATGCTGGAAGTCATTTAAAATCCCAGATGTAGCATTGCATTTACATGCATTAAAAGTGCAAAGTCAAAAGTCAATACCAAGAAAACACACAGACATTGTCATTATAATACGTATACCTAGTACAGCAAAGAAAGAACAACAAATGAAGAAAGTATGTGGAAGCACCAAAACTAACAGGAAATAGGAAGAGGGATAGAGAATTAGTGCTTCACGACCTGCATGCAAATGTAAATAAATATGAAATAAATAAATGAATAAATAAGCATATGAATAAGTAAATAGAGAAATAAAAGGGAGGAAGGTGGAGATCTGGCCGACTCAACCTGGTCACCCTGCCTCCATCCATGTATGTGTGTGTGTGTGTGTGTGTGTGTGTGTGTGTGTGTCTGTGTGTGTGTGTGTGTGTGTGTGTGTGTGTGTGTGTCTGTGTCTGTGTGTCTGTGTCTGTATGCTGTATGCAGTCATGTCGATCATGTCGCAAAACTGTTTACCAAATCAGTGGCACAACCGGTGTCTGTATCTCTGTGTAAGTGCGTGGGTCTGTCTGTGTCTGTGTGTTAATGTGTCTGGGGGATGTCAGCAAATGTGCAAAATAGTGTGTGTGTTCGTTCTTTAATTTAGCGTCTTTTCACTATCAGTGATATTAGACGATAAAAAAATAAATTTAAAAAAAAACTGGGGCGGGGGAAGGGGGGGGGGGGCGAGGAGGGGGACGTGGGACGGGAGAGGGATGAATAAAACAGAAAAGGTAGAACACTACCAAAATTGCACAACTAACATGCAATTACAATTAACAATAACAATTCAATGATGATAACAATAATCATTAACACAATTCTGAAGTACATTAAAGGAATGTAGAAATAGGACTATGAACTAATGCCTGTGAAAGTTCGACAATAAGAACCTCATCAGAAATAACTTTCCAAAAATCATCTGCAGAATAGTTATTCTCTTTGAAATACTTGGGCAAGAAGGTACGTAACTGCTGACAGTGAAACAAACAATGATGCAAGCTGAACTGCTTACCATAGATGCATGTAACATTTTTACTATACTTTGTCTTCAGCGCATCAAGTTTTCTACTGAAGACAGTAGAGGTTATTAATCTTGTATAGCAAGTTGGTGTGTGTGTGTGTGTGTGTGTGTCTGTGTGTCTGTGTGTGTCTGTGTCCTGTATGTCACGTCAGTCATGTCGAAAAACTGTTTACCAAGTGGCGCAAAAGGTGTCAGTATCTCTCTGTGTCTGTGTCTGGGGGATGTCTGCAAATGTGCCAAATAGCGAAGTTACCAGAGTCGGCAGTTCGAGTAAAATCCATGCACTTCCTTTATACGAAACCTGTCTCGCCGCACGCATGCCCAAAGCTTTCCAGCGTCAGCGAGTCAAGGCTAATGTACGATAGCTTATCAATAGAAGCCCTAGATTCAGGACCTTGACCAGACATTTAAACAGAAATATGAAAAGAAAAGAAAAGAAAGAAAAAAACGACATCGGAATGTTTACCGAGCAAGAATAACCTGCAGGTGAAAGGGAACTCTCCTCCACGTGCGATGATGCAATATTAAGCCTATCTTTCGCACTTATGCCTGTTAGTTCTGTGTATTTCTAGGTAACAGTCCTTGTGACCGCAGGAAAGTAACAGCCAAATGCATGGATGGTACGGCTGTACATGTGAACAAGTAAAATTATCAATGTCAGCTAAACAAAAATATCCCTTTTACTGTGAGTCGGAATACAAAAGAGACTGTTTTGGAGTTAGGCATTTGTATAGAGTATATATTGAAAAAGCGCAGCATTAAAGATAAAACAGAACAAACATGCAGACAAACAAACGAACGGATGAACAAACGCCCACACACCACTATAAGACAGAACTGCATTGTCTTGCCAATGTACCTTTTCAGTTCTTCCTATTTAGCGTGTGCCCTATCCAACCCTATGTACCTTTTCAGTTCTTCCTATTTAGTGTGTGCCCTATCCAACCCTATGTACCTTTTCAGTTCTTCCTATTTAGTGTGTGCCCTATATCCAACCCTATGTGCCTTTTCAATTCTTCCTATTTAGTGTGTGCCCTATATCCAACCTTATGTGCCTTTTCAATTCTTCCAATTTAGTATGTACCCTATCCAATCCTATGTACCTTTTCAGTTCTTCCTATTTAGTGTGTGCCCTATCCATCCCTATGTACCTTCTCAGTTCTTCCAATTTAGTATGTACCCTATCCAACCCTATGTACCTTTTCAGTTCTTCCTATTTAGTGTGTGCCCTATCCAACCCTATGTACCTTCTCAATTCTTCCAATTTAGCGTGTGCCCTATCCATCTCTATGTACCTTCTCAATTCTTCCAATTTAGCGTGTGCCCTAGCCATCTCTATGTACCTTTTCAGTTCTTCCTATTTAGTGTGTGCCCTATCCAACCCTATGTGCCATTTCAATTCTTCCAATTTAGCGTGTGCCCAATATCCAACCCTATGTACCTTCTCAATTCTTCCAATTTAGTGTGTGCCCTATCCATCTCTATGTACCTTTTCAGTTCTTCCAATTTAACGTGTGCCCTATCCAACCCTATGTACCTTCTCAATTCTTCCAATTTAGTGTGTGCCCTATCCATCTCTATGTACCTTTTCAGTTCTTCCAATTTAACGTGTGCCCTATCCAACCCTATGTGCCATTTCAGTTCTTCCAGTTTAGTGTGTGCTCTATCCAACCCTGTGTACCAGTTTTCAGTTCTTCCAATTTCTATCCAACCCAATGTACCTTCTCAAATCTTCCAATTTTTCTTTCGACCGGCACTTATGTCTTCTCCCGCAGGTCGATGTTGCTGATCTTGTCTGGCCAACGGATTTGGAGGACTCTTCTCAGATAGCTGAAGCTGACTGAACGTCTGCACTTAAGTTAATTTAAGGGTAGTCTCTGTAATCCTCCATGTCTCCGCACCATACGGCACTGAGCTGGGCACTGACTTCACCTTGGAATTGGAAAGTCCGATTTCTTCTTCTTCTTCTTCTTCTGTGTTCGTGAGCTGCAACTCCCACGTTCACCTGTATGTACACTAGTGGGCTTTTACGTGTATGACCGTTTTTACCCCGCCATGTAGGCAGCCATACTCTGTTTTCGGGGTGTGTGCATGCTGGGTATGTCCTTGTTTCCATAGCCCACCAAATGCTGACATGGATTACAGGATCTTTGACGTGCGTATTTGATCTTCTGCTTGCGTTTACAGTACACACGAATGGAATTCAAGCACTAGCAGGTCTGCACATAAAAAATTATGTTGACCTGAGAGATCGGAAAAAATCTTCACCCTTTACCCACCAGGCGCCGTTACCGAGATTCGAACCCGGGACCCTCAGATTGAAAGTCCAACGCTTTAACCACTCGGCTATTGCGCCCGTCGTCCGATTTCAATTTCAGTGCTTTGACAGAATTATGGAGCTACATGTGTTCTAATCACAGTGCTTTGGCCTTGCCAGTCCTTGCTTTGACATGTGCATCTCTGTCGCCCTGCTCAGTTGTCGGTGGTGCATCCAAGATTCGTCAATGCTGCAAAACACCCAGGACATGTTTATCGCGATATATAACACAACAGTGCAGTCACGCCACTAACTCCGTGTAGGATAGACCCACACTCCGAGCACAGCACATCCCTACATAGCAGGATTGTTCGTTGTCTTCCTCACAGCAGATGCGTTTTTGTTTAGTCTTGAATGTCTTTCAGGACGGAAGAAGGGAATGTGGCGTGATGGCCTAGAGGTAACGCGTCCGCATAGGAAGCGAGAGAATCTGAGCGCGCTGGTTCGAATCACGGCTCAACCGCCGATATTTTCTCCCCCTCCACTACACATTAAGTGGAGGTCTGGACGCTAGTCATTCGGATGAGACGATAAACCGAGGTCCCGTGTGCAGCATGCACTTAGCGCACGTAAAAGAACCCACGGCAACAAAAAAGTTGTTCCTGGCAAAGTTCTGTAAAAAAATCCAATTCGATAGGAAAAACCAATAAAACTGCACGCAGGAAAAAAAAAAGAAAAAAAGGTGGCGCTGTAGCGTAGCGACGCGCTCTCTCTGGGGAGAGCAGCCCGAATTTCACACAGAGAAATCTGTTGTGATAAAAAGAAATACCACCAACCAAAAGGATATATATATTTTATTTTTTTCTGCTTTGTCACTGATAAACCACCACGCATGCAGTTGACTCCTCTCCTCCTATCACCCCTCCTCCTCCTCCTCCTCCTCCTCCTCCTTCTTCTTCTTCTTCTTCTTCTCAAGTTCTCGTAAAACATTTACATTCTCGGTCGGTTTTGTTTGCTTCAATAAACTGGAAATTAACGGACCGACAAAGAGAGGGGGCGAGTGAGGATGGAGGGGGGATACAGAGGGGCAAATTCATCAGAGGAACAAAGCGATTTCTCAAGGTCAGCCGGATTACCATTCTATTTGGATCATGTGTTAAAAAAACAAATCTACTGAGCTACAACTATAGCTATCCAAGCAAAACGATTTTTTTTGATGAAGTTGTCATTCATAGAATAGAATAGAATATGTCTTTATTACCAAGTGTAGCGGGGTCACAAGGAATATTGGGAAAGATAGTACATAACAAGGTACGAACATAAATCGAAAATCATGACCAAACACAGATAAAGTAGAAATTAGGATACATACAAGTGCATATCAATATAAAAACTTGTGCATACTCACACATGCATGTACTGCACACACACACACACACTCTCTCTCTCTCTCTCTCTCTCTCTCTCTCTCTCACAGAAGTTTGAACAGAAGCCGCATGTAACATGTGGATGGGGTTGACTAGATCTTCACCCGGGTATATGGTTGTTAAATCTGGACTGGATACAATAACGTACATATCTCATGTGTTGAACAAACACTGGTTGTTAAATCTGGACTGGATACAATAACGTACATATCTCATGTGTTGAACAAACACTGACAAAAATGTATTGAAACTGGTATCTTAAAATAAACATAATTTAAAAAAAAAAAAAAAGTTGAAGTAACTCGCGTATTCTTTGGACGCTTTCAAGATTTTTGGAAACCTGTACACGTACTGAGGACGTGCAAATACACACATAACACACACTCATGCACCCCATCCTTGTCACACACACACACACACACACACACACACACAGATGCACCAATCAACGTGTCCTTCGGCCGGCTGACGGAGACAGAAGATAAAAAGGACTGCGGGATGTTCCTATGGTGGTCCAATTCACTATCCTGAAACGAACTTCAAACAAACGATCACAAGTCCAAAGTCTGTGGAAATTTCCTCTTTGCTGATTGACGGAGAGAAAATCACGAACATCTATCAGTAAGAAATCTTTTCGAAGACAAAATAGAATGAAATAAAATAAAAAGTTCACACCAACACGACCCTCCCCCATCATCTCTCCTCTCCAGCACACACACTGACACACACACACACACACACACCGTAACGCGTACTTAACAAAAGCACATCTGACACTGGCTGAGGAACGATATTGTTAAATGAGTAAATATAAGAATGGACGGTTAAAGTATATAAACTGGTAAAAAAAAAAACTGATCGGTTCATTAAAAATATGCAACACCAAAATCTGAATTTAACAATTTTGTTACAATCTGTTCATTAAATCACCAGGTACTCTCTACCACCGTGACCAACCCAACACACACACACACACACACACACACACACACACACACACACACACACACACACACACATCCGATGAATAGAGAAAATAAGGGAAGAAAGAATGAGTGGAAAGAAAGAAAAAAAAAAAGAAAGGAAAGTCACTTCAGGATGTGGGCATGGGAACCTCGGATGGGAAGGGAGTTAACTAACCATTCACAATGGCACACTCTCGGACAGAATATTTTTTAGTCGGCGCAAAAGAGCGCAAATAATTTTTTCACATGTTACTTTCAAAATCAGATTCTTCACGCACCATTTCTGATAATCTCTCTATATAATGATAGTATTAATGATCTTTTTTAAATAGCAAAACAAGCTGAAGCAAGGTCTAGGCTCATTACAAACTCATTACGCAAGTTAATCGAATAAACACATACAACAAAAAAGAGACATGTATGAAGGAATGAGAAAACTAGTTCTATTCTACAAAAACACAGTTTCCAAGACCAACAAATATATACCCTCTTATACTCCGTCAGACATGCACAAATACCATGCTAGTTTTATAACTGATAACTTAATTTTGTTTTTTATTCATGCACAGTAACTGGCTTTTTAAAACAAACTGATTTTGCAATTGTAAATAATCTAATATGCAGAAAGTAAAATTTAATCGAAAGATTAATATGTATATGTGATCATCATTACCAAAACAACGCCAGTTCTGCATTAATCTTAGTTACAGTTCTTATACCGTCAGTTATTGGCACTTTTCTCGTATAATTTGCTCTCTGAGCACGACGTTGAGGATTATCACCTTAAAAAAGGAAAAAGAAATAAAAGATTAAGAAATTACAGTGTAAAAAATAATGTTGTATGACATCTTTCTTACTGTAAACCAAATGAATGAAAATTATCACAACTTCATGTGTTCCCCATTTTGTTCAGAACTGTTTGGTGGGATTTTTTTTTTTTTTTTAAAGAAAAGAAAAAAGTTGTATATCTTTATTTGAAACAATCTCAGTATTGATTATTTAATGTGTTCAATTCGCTTATCAGTCCATTCGCAGTTAACAGCGAAAACGTATACTTGTATTCGCACTGAGTAAACAGAAGAGCTAACACCAGTCAAATATCAATATTAGCTCCAGGAGAATATTGAAGTACTGACATTTTCGAACCAGTTTTCACATGTATAGATTGACATATTTCATATTGCCTTTTTTAACATTCTGGGTGTAAGCGTAAATATGATACAAACCTTTTCAACAGGTAATTTTTCATTGACTGTACATGCACATCTATATTCCTAGTAGCTTTCAGTCTTTTTTTTTTTTTTTTTTTTGGTTGATAATTTCTGTAGTTTTTGTGTGTGTGTGTGTTTGTTTGTTTTTGGTGTTTTTTTCGTCGATGATACCTATATGATGTAAGTATTTGCTAGTTTAACCTCACTTTCTTTGTTGTTTGTTTGTTTGTTGATGTAATGCCAATTTACTTTACTTTATACCTAAACTGAGATATAAATCCTTCTATACTTTCCTTTTTCGAAGCTGTAAAAGTTCTTCTCTGTTTCTCTCATTGTTGTTCGCTCAAGATGAAGCCGTTTTGCTCTCACTCAGATATCGTGGTTATTGCCCTTAAAAACCATTCACATCATCGAGCGAGCGATGATAATACACACACTCTTGCGATATTGATAGCACTTCCAAACGTAATATTCATCATCATTATTATTTGACAATTCAGTTCACAATCTAGGCCTAAAACTTGCGTTCCATTTTCATTGATATCAGTATACGTATATAATAGTTATGGTTGGCAGAAACTAAAAAGTCGGTATTACTCATCTACTCTCAGTGGTGAGCGTTGTTTCCCTTAACTGTTTCGCTCCATTATCATATTGCTCTCTCTCTCTCTCTCTCTCTCTCTCTCTCTCTCTCATGTACACACACACACACACACACACACACACACACACATACACACACACACACACACACACACACACACACATATATATATATATATATATATATAGATATAGATATATATATAGATAGATATATAGATAGATATATATATAAACAGAATACTTGAATACTTTATTATCTCAACACGAAAAATTTATTTGTGTTGTAAAACACAGAACAATACACGAAAATCACAGTCATTCAGCATTTATTCATAAAAAGACATAAAATGCTTAGATATCAACCTCCGTCTACGGCAATATGTGCGTACAACCAATAATCACACCATCACAGCCATACACGTACAACCAATAATCACACCATCACAGCCATACACGTACAACCAATAATCACACCATCACAGCCATACACGTACAATAATAATCACAGTTAAAGGATAGGCATATAACAGAGTACTAAAAGTAGACATAAACATAATGAAAACAATATGCAATTCAACAGTATTTTGATTTAAGATGTCACATTCCACGTACACACACACGCACACGCACACACACATGATATGATGTCATGTGATGTGATGTGATATAATGAGATATATATATGATATGACATGATGTGATGTGACTGATGTGATATGATACGATATATGATATGATACGATATATTTTGCTCACATTGTGGGACAAGGTCGCTGGGGCACCCTCGACCAAACGTTCTCGCTATTGAGAGAAAACGTGGGAGGGGAACTTTCACTTTCTCGCAATCCCACTGTGACGACTTGTTTCTCTCAAAGTGACAGAAATCGGATCGTGGGCTACAAACAAAACTGACCATTTTAGCCTGAAACACACCGGCAAAGCCAGGTTAATTCGGGCTTTATTATTATTGTTATTATCCTCATTGATTGAGTTAGTAGTCGTCAGTAGTGGTAGTATTGGTAGTAGTAGTAGTAGTAGTAGTTCTTATTGCTGTTGTCGTCGTTGTTGTTGTTGTTGTTGTTTCTCAGTATTAGTAGTAGTATCTTATCTTTTGATATGGTCAGAAGTTCACGCATTTTTAACAAGGTGTCAAAGCGTGTGAACTGGACTGATCCGTATAATCGACGGACGTTACACCTCTTTTGCTACTTAAAAGAGAGAGAGAGAGAGAGAGAGAGAGAGAGAGAGAGAGAGAGAGAGAGAGAGAGAGAGAGAGAAGATAATTAACTATTTTTTCTCAGTCAAGAGTCTTCCTCTGTCTGGAGATGATTAATTGATGAATTAACAAATAAATGAAAATAAATTAAGCAGATGCATGCCTAAATCTTTGAAAGACCACGCAAAAACATCACTGAAAACGTCAGCCAACATAAAATTAAAGATGATAATTGGGACAATAAGTGTAATTGACAAACGTGACACGAGTACATAACAATCAATTTATGAATAAAACGTAATGCATCCCGTATCAGCACGTGAATCGGGATCATCTGTCTGCATCAGCTCCACACGTCTCGATCGCGGTACGATCAGTTCAACACGTAGGGTCAGCACACTGAACCGCTATCAGCTGATCCTTATCTGGAAGCCCAATTTCACTCGGAATTTTCCTTCATGTGCGGTTGGTTGTTTCCCCTGGTGGTGGTGAAAAATAGCAGACATAGAGGGCAGCCCCGACGGAATCATTTGATTGGTTGCAGAAGTGAACAAAACCCGAGCAATCGCTATGGTCGTCCTCTCTTTCAGGACAGCTCGCAAGGAGCAAAGTCGAAAGGAATTATCCAGGGGAGAACCTTTAGAAAGCTCGCTAAATTAACGGTGAGTGAGTTTTGGTTTCCTTGTTATGTGGTGCACTCAGTACAAGTGAATGCATTAAGAAAAAATTCCACCCAATACGCACATTCTTTTGTGATTGTTATGAAAGCGTGGACGGCTCTGCAAATTTTGTAAACAAAACGCACGTTGTGTGTGTGTGTGTGTGTTTGTGTGTGTGTGTTGTTTTTTTCTCCAGAAATAGCCAAATACTAGTAATGGAAACCCATTCAATGTGCGATATTTTCGGGGAGGCTTTTAAATCAGGTGTATATAATGATATAAATCTGGCTCTCAAGTAAACGGGTTGTGATGAAATTGTTCACAATCTCAGTATTATTTTGCACGCAAACATTCGTGGTTGGCATTGAGACGCCTTGGGAAAAGTGTGTGCAGGAAGTCGTTGAATGCAGTTGTGTCATGTGACTGCAAAAGCGAAACTTGAGATGCCCATGTGAAATCATTTGATTCGGTTTCAACATGGGCACCATGCATCGCATCAAAACTGGTAAAATACGCGTAGGATTTGGTTGAGAAATGCGTAATTTCATACGTCACCAAGTTTCCAAACATCACCTCCTCCTCCCCCCCCACCCCCACCCCCCAACCCCTTTCTTTCAGATGTACATGTGAACTTAGGGACCTTTTTATTAACACTTTCCTGGTCACAACGTGAGCCTTCACCTCTTCTGTTGGGGCATAGCAAATACCACTTCTTCTTTTTTCGTATACAATATATAAGTAATCATCATAATGCAGGACACTGAGTGTTCTTTGTACCATGAGAATGCCATATTTTAATTGTACTGGTCTGGTCATAATTGGTGTGATGTTATATATATATATATGCCATGCATGGATGCACTATAAAACAAAGCATTAAAAAACACATGATAAACAAACAGCATTTTGGGGTATGTTTGCAGAGCAGCTGAGAATCACTGGCAGGACTTAAAAAGAATACGAAAAAATGATCAAATTCATTTCGATATATTGCATTGTAGAAGCTTTATTGTTATTATTGAGGAAGTGTCTGGGTTTGTTCCAATGTACCTTTTATTTACCTGTGTGCTAGCTGAATTGGTAGTGTAAGCAGCACTGACTTGAAGTTGTGTACCTTGTGAATGGAGAGAGTTACCACTCTTTACTATTTATTGTTATTATTATTTGTTTATTTTTTATTTTTTATCTGCTTAGAATTAGCACTAAATAGCACTATTAAAGGTCCATGTACGTAATTATTCATTGTTAGTGAATAAAGAGACTTTCATGAATTCCTGGATAACAAATAAACTATGTGGTATTTTCAATCAGTATTGCTTACTGGCAGTTTTTATCAGCCAGACTACAGAGTTGAACTGTCTCTGTGTCAGCAGTTTAGTTCAGAAGGGGATTATATAAGAACTATAGATAGACCTGACAAATACTCCTACTGGGGCTCCACACTCACAACACACCTTGACCTATATGTGGGCTGATAGTGCCTGCTTCAGCTGATCATTCCCACAGGTTTAGTTTTGAGTGTACAGATTCATTCACTTCCAGCTTAGAAGAGGAAGATGAATTGATCGGTTGTGGGGATATATTTTCAGTACTATGTTTTTATTAAAGGGTGATATATGACCTTAGCTTTAAGTGTTCTTTTTATCTGAGTAATGTTTTATTTTATTTTTTCAAGTATCTGTTGCTGTATTTTATGTTTTTCAGCAACAGTGCTTTTTTGTTTTCTGATGACTTTTCTTTTAATCTGTGTTTGTATTTGGACATTCTGCATTAACTGTATAGCTGTAGAAGGCCTGATTTTCTTTTCTTAGACAATATTGACAAATCTGGTGTTATCCTTTATATGTTATTCCTAGATTGTGTTATTGCAAGAGTGCATTAAAATTAACTTGAGTCATGAATGTGTATCAGTGTATGTAATTTACTAGAAAATTTGAACAAAATGTTAATCTGCTTCAGTGCTTACCTCTGCATATAAAATGTCTAAACTTTCAGTTTCTATGTTGGGAGTATCTTGGAATCTATGGAATCAGTTTGACAGTGATATTAAAATTAGAAAACACCCAAGAGATATGGTTGTGTTACTTGCATTAGAGCACAGAAATCCATGATGTGTGTGTGTGTGTGTGTGTGTGGTAGTTACTGACAGTTTATATGAGCCAGTCCTTTCCCTCTTTGTTTCAGTCGGAACCGGATACTGAAAACGTGCCACAATGCCGGAGATCGTACAAAGCTCAGCCACCATGATGGGTGACAAGAAGAAAGACTTGGATGCTCTCCCTCCATTTGCCAATGGGCATTCCAGCAGAAGCTATGGACCAGGGAGCCAGTCCAGTTCACCAAACGTGTCTCGTCCTGTCTCGCCATCATTCATGAGCAATACTTACGAGAGGCTGATTGACAGAATCTACCGACGGAGTACATCGGGAGACAAGTTCTTTTCTCTGGAGTTTTTCCCTCCGAGGACCAGCAATGGAGCTATTAATCTGATTTCAAGGTAATTGGTGCTTTCCAAATTTTTGTTGTTTTGTTTTTTTTGTTTTGTTTTGTTCTCAGAAGGTAGTATTGTGTTTGCAGCATTTCAAAGTGTATAGGCATTGATTGTTTTGGAATACATTATATTTCTTTTGTTGTTCTCAGTTGGAATAGATTGTGTTTTAGAGTTTATTCTGGAATGCACTTCTATTTTAGTTGCCCTTAGATGGAATCGAATAGAGTATGTTTTAAGACTATGACAGTGTTCCTGTCGTAATGTCTTCACATTCATGCACGATTTCTTTTTATCGGCCAAACACCTGTGAACTTCACTGGACACATGGTCAAATTCAAAGCAAGCTGAAAAAAACTTTCTCGGCTGTGCAGATTTGAGCGCATGAACGAGGGGAACCCCCTGTTCTGTGACATAACTTGGCACCCAGCCGGGGACCCCAGCAACACGGAGAAGCCCACAAGCTCGACGTGCATGGCTGGAACCATGCTGAACTACTGCGGCATTGAGACCATGCTCCACATGACCTGCGCCAACCAGACCAGAGAGGAAGTCGTCGCCAACCTGAACAAGGCCAAGGACATGGGCATCAGGAACATCCTTGCTCTTAGAGGAGGTGCGTCACCTGTTTTTAATTTTGTTTGTTTTATTTTTTTATTTTTTTAAATTCTGTTACAGATCATAGTGGCAAAAAGTTGTTGAGCATGTATATAAGATCTGTCTGGTTTTTTTGCTGTGTGGGGTTTATTTCTTAACTTCTGTGGAAGTGTGTCAAACTTTTTTGCTCTAAAGGTGTTTGATACAAATCATAGCAGTAATGAGTTGTGCATGCATTTAGAGTCTTGTCTTTTTGCTTTGGGGGTTACTGTATAAAATTGAACAGTTGACATTATGATTATGTAGACATTTGCAAAAAAAAAGTATATCTTTTTTATTTTATTACTTTGGTTTTTGTGTGTATGTGTGCTTTATCATTGACACACACCCTTTTTCTTACTTCTGAGTTTTCGTTATGGTGCCTTGTGTTGTTAATTTTTGAAAACTTTTTTCCCCTCGTATTGATGTTAATTGTTGGTACTCTAGGCCCCTGTGTGAGGTGGTATATCGCATTATGTGTGCATCCATTATTATTATTATTATTATTATTACTATTCTCATTCAACCAAAGAAGTGTAAACTGTAAAGCTAACAGATAAGATACATTGTAAGAAAATGAACGAATAATGCACCAATCCATTTAGACATATTATTAATCAGGAAAACATGATCGATGTATCAGTTTCTACAAGATTTGCAGAATGCATGCTCATCCCCACACCAGCACCACCCCTAACACAACAGAGGGTAGTAGTCATTACTTTTGTACTGGAGAAAATTTGTGAAAACACACACACACACACACACACACACACACACACACACATATATATATATATATATATATATATATATATTGAGCACAATGAGGTCAAGCAAAAAAGAGAAAATGTTACTACTTGTTTTAAACCATTTTTTTAATATTACACAGCAGCTGCACCCTCATGAAAGAGAATGGTAAAACTGCTCTTTTACCGTTAAACAAAAGGGCAACGAAAATGGTTCCAGATCCCCCAGATGGTGCTCAGACTTGGACCATGTCAGAGACTGGAATGAACTACGCCACAGACCTTGTGAAACTGATCAAGGAGGAGTTTGGCGACTACTTTGTCATCTGTGTGGCAGGTCAGTCCACATGCAGGCGTTTGGCTTTGTGGAAATCGGTGAACGAGCAGTTTGAAAATGGGCGTTTTGGGTGGTCTGTTTGATTATATTCGTCATGTATAATGTCTAGGTGTGGATTTTGAAGGAAAGATGTTGTTAACTGAATTGTCTGATATGTTGTCTTGGTTTATTTTGGGATCGAGCTGGCAGAATCTCTTTTTCATGATTACTGTCAAGTGTCTTCTGTTGGAATTTTGTATGTATTTCTTAATTCTTATGTTGTGCATTTAAAATCAGTGATATATTGATAAATGCAATAGCAAATCATCACAACTTGGTTTATATTTTTTTGTTGTTGTTTTTCTTTGTGTTGTAGACATCTGAATGATCAAAAAAAAATTTTCAGCCCTATAAACTTAAATAATTTAATCCAGTTGTCTGCCTGGAATTATACACTAAGCAGCATTTAGCCTTAATTTGTATTTTAATTACACATACTTAACCGTGACCCGCTGGCTAGCGCCCTCTTTTTCCAGCAGCCATCATGACTCCTGTTCAAAGTACAAGTAGATGACATACAAGAATTACTTCCCAGTCCCAGTCTGTGGGGTTTTAAAGACTGGGGTTTTAAATGAATCACCTGAACCCACCAGTACAGTTTCCTTATAGAAACCTGTTTTTATTATGTCAAAGTGAAAATGAGCCAGTCTTGCGTGGTATTGATTTCAAAAGATGTTTGTTGCATTCAGTTGGTGTTGAGAATGAGTAGATGCAGGTAGATACTGTCCACAGGCTATCCAACTGGACACCCGGAATGCACGTCGTACCATGACGACATCCGACACCTGAAGGAAAAAGTGGACGCTGGGGCGGACTTCATCATCACCCAGCTGTTCTTTGACGCCGAGACATTTCTGAAATTTGTCAGGGACTGTCGCTCTGCTGGCATCGACTGTCCGATCCTGCCTGGCGTCCTCCCCATTCAGGTCAGTTTCCTGTGGACGTGTCTTTTGTTTTTATCACATTACAGCGAACTAGAATTTGACGTGGTTGACAGGATCTGGAATATGCATATGTTTGTGAAAAGATACAGGTATTCAGTTTCCAGCAAGTGTGCTTGAACATTGCCACATAAGATAAAAAGTTGTTTTTTGTTGTTGTTTTTTTTAATAGCTGCATCTACTTTCGTTTTCTTCTCTTCAAGGGGGGAAGTAGTTTGTACAGGACAGGGAATCAGACCACACACACAGCAGGACTCATTTTGGTTTTTAAGTTCAGACTTCACAAATGGAATATGACAGCCTGACTATTCTGCTATCACACATACTAAGTTTTATTTGATACCTTGCATTGAATGTATACGCCCATATACAGATCATATGAAAGGAGATTTTAAAAGATTTTTTTTTGGAGAACGTTTTGATAATTTGTCTGTGTAAGCCTGCTTTAAATCAAACAAATCATGCTGCCAGTAGCCCAGCCGATTGCAAAGGGTCCATGTCAGGGCTGAATACCCATAAGTTGATAAAACTAACATGCTTGATTAATGGAGAAAAGAAAAGAAATACTACAAATGGATACTGTACCTAAGATGTTTGTGCTGAATCATCTTTCAGGCTGATTAATGAAGAAAAGAAATACAACCAATGGATACTGTACCTAAGATGTTTGTGCTGAATCATCTTTCAGGCTGATTAATGAAGAAAAGAAATGCAACCAATGGATACTGTACCTAAGATGTTTGTGCTGAATCATCTTTCAGGCTGATTAATGAAGAAAAGAAATACAACCAATGGGTACAGTAACTGACATCTTTGTGCTGAATCGTCTCGCAGGCCTACCAGTCCCTGCGCCACATCGTGAAGCTATCGAAGCTGGAGGTGCCCCAGGACATCATCGACGCCATCAACCCCATCAAGGAGAACGACGAAGCCATCAGGAACTTCGGCATCGACCATGCTGTCAAGATGTGTCGCCTGCTGCTGGAGGCGGGTGTGAACGACTCCACGCTCAACATTCCTGGCGTCCACTTCTACACCCTCAACCGGGAGGTGGCCACGATCGCCGTGCTGAAGAGACTGGGCATGTGGCAGGAAGACATTCTCAGGCCGTTGCCGTGGAAACAGACTGCCAACGCTGCCCGCTGCAAGGAAGAGGTGAGGCTTTATGGTGGCGTGGAGAGGCTGAAAAGAGAAAATGATGCAAGGTCTGGTGTAATTTGTAACTATGTCCTTAGCCTGGGAACGGTATAGGGATAGTGATGTAATGTTTTGTGTAATTCATGACCATGTCCTGAGTGTGGAAAGGGTATAAGGATAATGATGTAAGGTCTGGTGTAATTTGTGTCATTGTATAACGTGCATACTTGTGGGGTTTTTTCTGTGGGTGTGAGAGAGAAAATTAAACTGTGACAGTTGGCCTGATACTGAAGCCTGAATTATATTGTGAGTGTTATCTGCTAATTCAGCCTTGGTGCTTTATTGTGTAAATGTTTTTAGCTCTCGGTGTTTTCAGCTGGTTTCAGTAAACTGTGTGCAGACATTTTGCATGTGTGTATGTGAACATGCATCCGTTTAAGCATACAGAAAATACGTAGGTAATTTTTCGGTGTTTTCAGCTGGTTTCAGTAGTTTGCATGCTGACATTTTGCACGTGTGTTTGTGAACATGCATTCATACAGACAATACTTGGATATAAACTGTTCTTTCTTTTTTTTTCTTTTTTTTTTACCTTCACCAGGTGCGCCCAATTTTCTGGCGCTGCCGCCCCAACAGCTATGTGTTCCGCACCTCTGACTGGGACGAGTTCCCCAACGGCCGGTGGGGCAACTCCTCGGCCCCCTCCTTCAACGACCTGCAGTTCTATCACCTGTTCTACCTGAAGTCCCGCTCCTCCAGGGAAGAGCAGCTCCAGATGTGGGGCCAGGAGCTGAAACGGGAGAAGGACGTGTGGGATGTGTTCTACCACTACCTGACAGGTGTGCCCAACAAGGAGGGCATCAAGGTAGGTCTGTGTGTGTGTGTGTGTGAGCCTGTATGTGTGTGTCTGTGCACACTCATCTTTTTATGAGGGTCATGGTGTGTGTGTGTGTGTGTGTGTCTCTGTGCACAGACTCATCTTTTTAGGAGGGTTATGTTTTGTTGTTGGTGTGTTTGTGTGTGTGTGTGTGTGTATGTTAGACTAATGGACATAAAAAACAGGTTGTTGGGCCAGTTGTTGAGAAAAGGTCATTTGAATCTAAGAGGACTCGTTGATCCAGTGGTGGCAATTCATGAAATAGACCTGTTTTGATGACATTTCACAAATTAAGATCATTGTCAACACAGCTGTCCCGCCTCGGTCGCTATTGGATCCGAGACGGTCGAGGCATGCTGCGTGAGGGGTCGCGTGATCCGATGTCACGGCCGCCACCACGGACGCATCGCACATAGGGCCCAGTCTAACGTGCGGATCCAAGACAAGCTGCCCTTTTTTTTTTTTTTTTTTTTTTTTTACCCAAGGGATTGTGGCCATTCCATTGGTGCAACTGTGGGTATAGTAAAGAGATAGAGGAGATCGACTCGTACACTGCCGACTGGCAGGGCCGAGAAAACGCGGATCGCGTCGAGTGAGTTCGCGGATCGATAAAAATGACATGAAAGGTAACACTGACCTGAGTGTGTGACCACAAACCTCTAGAAGTCACCAGAGGAGGTGTAGGAGGTAGCGGAGGTCTGGAGTCGACCGGAGGGAGCGGAGGAAGTGGAGAAGGCGGCGGGTTGGCGTTGTTTAGAGGGCCAGTAGTAGAGGGCCCAGAGTGTCAGCGAATCGATTGCGATCGCGCCTTAATTTTAGCATGATTCCCCAATCGAGCTACATAATTATGTGACCTGGTTGGAGACATAATTTGACCACAAACAAGAACGCCAGAGAATCGACAGACAGACAGAAAATACGAAAAAACTTAGCCGTATGAAGAGCACAGGTACAGGAGTCATGATGGCTGCCGAAGCTTATCACTAAGATCTGCACACAGAAAACAAGTTTAATATATGTTTGTGTTTTTTGCGCTTATATATATATATGTAAATGAACAGCCTGACCCAGTACTTGTGTTTCTGTCAGACTGGCCATTATTATATATATATATATATATATAATTTTTTTTGTTGGTTTTTTTTCATTAAATTTTTGTTTGTTTTTTTTATGTTTGTTTTTTGGGGTTTAAAATTTTTTTTTTAGATTGTTTCTAAAGGCCTGACTAAGCGCGTTGGGTTACGCTGCTGGTCAGGCATCTGCTTGGCAGATGTGGTGTAGCGTATATGGATTTGACCGAATGCAGTGACGCCTTCTTGAGATACTGATACTTGCCAGGGTGTTTGACTATGGGTATTTAATGATGATGGCAGTTTCCTCAAATCGCTCGAAAAAGGTCCTTGGCGACAGGGCCACTGGTGGCTGTGGTATCAGAGCCATAAGCACAGGAAAAAGGCAAAGAATGAACCAGGTGTGACAGAAATAACGGAGTTCTAATACTGGCTGCTGTTTGTGTCCCCAGGTGACGAGGATTCCCTGGGACGACAGTGAGCTGATCGCAGAGACGTTGCTCATCTCCGACAAGCTGGCCTGCATCAACAAACGGGGCGTGCTCACCATCAACTCTCAACCCCGCGTCAACTGTGCTCCGTCTGAAGACCCGAGCGTCGGCTGGGGAATCCCCAACGGCTACATTTACCAGAAGGTAAATAACAAGCGTTACCTGGAGGTTACCATGACGACTGCAAAAGTGACTGCAAAAGTTACTCCAATTTGTGAATTTGTTTTCCTAAGTGAAAGCTTTTGTAGTTCTTTAAGCGTGGCCTTTCCTTTGACATGATGGTTTTGTTTTGTTTCATATGATTTATTTATTGATTTTATCATTATTATATATATATTGATGATTGTTATATTGATTTTTTTTTCTCTTATGATTCTTAGGGGAATCCAGTTGTGTGAGATAATTGTGTGGAATTGCTTCTTTCATTGCTTTTTTATTTTTTTTTATTTTTTTATTTATTTATTTTTTTTATAATTTTTGTTGTTTTATATTTTATTTTATTTTATTTATTTATTTTTTTTTCTCAAGGCCTGACTAAGCGCGTTGGGTTACGCTGCTGGTCAGGCATCTGCTTGGCAGATGTGGTGTAGCGTATATGGATTTGACCGAACGCAGTGACGCCTTCTTGAGCTACTGATACTAATACTGATACTCCTGTGAAACTTGTTACTAGAGAGCATGCTGCTGGTTATGTGCTGTTGAGAGCGCGTTAACTTGATTCAAGAGGTGCTCCATCCTGTTGTCTGCTGGGCAGTGGTGACTTGAGCTTTGTTGCGTTTGTTTTTCTAACTGGACTGAGTGTTTCTTGTTTGCTCAGGTGTTACTCCCTTTGATAACATGTCATTACAGTACAGGGCAAGTTGCGATTTGTTTAGGTTTGGTGCAGCTCGTTTTGCTACCTCTATGCAGTACCATTTTGTTACCTTTTGAATCACTTGTGAATTGGTCTCACTTTCTTCTGATTTTCTCATATTGCTGGTGGGGTGGGGGTGGAATTTGTGCTTGTTTAATGTCAAGCCTATTTGTTTTGTCACATTTAAAAAAAACCAACTTTTTGTTGTTGGTTTAGCAGCTGGCAGTATTTGAATGGTAACCGTTTTTACCATGTGTGTTTGTCAGGCATACTTGGAGTTCTTCACATCACGTGAGAATGTGGAGGCACTGAAGAAGATCCTGCCCAGTTATCCTTTGGTCAACTACCACATTGTGGATCACACTGTGAGTGTCTTCTCTCTCTGTCACACACTATGAGTGTCTCTCTCTCTCTGTGTCACACACTGTGAGTGTCTCTCTGTGTGTCACACACTGTGAATATCTCTCTCTCTGTCACACACTGTGAATGTCTCTCTCTCTCTGTGTCACACACTGTGAGTGTCTGTGTCACGCACTGTGAATATCTCTCTCTCTCTGTGTCACACACTGTGAATGTCTCTCTCTCTGTGTGTCACACACTGTGAATGTCTCTCTCTCTCTGTGTCACACACTGTGAATGTCTCTCTCTCTCTGTGTCACACACTGTGAATGTCTCTCTCTCTCTGTGTCACACACTGTGAGTGTCTCTCTCTCTCTGTGTCACACACTGTGAATGTCTCTCTCTCTCTGTGTCACACACTGTGAATGTCTCTCTCTTTCTCGGTCTCACACTGTGAGTGTCTCTGTCACACATATCTGCACTTTCCTGTTAATGCACACAACATACATTCAGCAAAGAAGAGGCAAAAAAAAAAAAAAAAAAAAAGGTGGGAGGTAACATGTTTTTGTAATGTAGAAATAAGCTTTTGTTCAGATGTGTTGTTGTTAAGTAATGCTATCAACCTGTTGTAATATTGTTAAAGTAGGATGAGAGCATAGTGCGACTGTGGTGCTTTTTACCTCTTTTAAAATTGATGCAACAGTCATGTGAAAGCATGGCTTGCCCTAGTATATTTTGACTCAAAGATATTTCAGTCTGACAGGTTTTTTTTTATTGTAAGAGGAAAATAAAGCAAGTAAAAGCTTTCAAAAACTTTATTGCTGATCAGTTACTTTATGGTTTGGTAATGAAGTTTGTCGTCCTTATTATGGAAATTGAAACATGCTCTATGTTTCAACATGTATATGGTTGCATGATTAGAAAAGATAAACATGGTTTTGCTTGTGAAAATAAACAATTTGAATACCTTCTACATGCTGGGAGAGTCTATCTCATTGCAAGGTTTCCACAGGTAGTATTGTATTACATTTTGTCACAACAAACTTCCATGTGTGACATTTGGGCTGCTCTCCCATGGGACGAGTGCTGCCCCTTCTTTGTCTGTCTGCAAATAGATTATTCAACAGAACTTTGCCAGTGACAGCTTTCTTTTTGCCATGGGTTCTTTTACGTATGCTCAGTGCATGCTACACACAAGACCTGGGTTTATCGTCTCATTCGAATGACTTGCGTCCAGACCACCACTCAAGGTCTAATGAAAGGGGAGAACAGTTCTGACGAGTAAGTGATAGCCCCTCACGAAGGTGTGAAGAAAAATAGAAAAACAGTTGTATGAGAGAGCACAGGCTTTTCCTCTCCCAAAGTACAGCAACAGGTTTGTCCACTGACGGCTGACGGTGTTTCAGGGTCAGGCAGACTACACCAACTGTGACCCCTCCCAGCCCATCGCTGTGACCTGGGGCGTGTTCCCTGGGAAGGAGATCATCCAGCCCACTGTGGTGGACCCAGTCTCCTTCCTCACCTGGAAGGTAAGTCGTTTACACCTTGCATCTTGACAGCCTGATAACATTATAGTGTATGGTAATTTTGTATTTAATTACACATACTTAACCATGACCCACTAGTGCAGACTCCGACAGGGGTCTGACATTCCTGTCCTGTGCAAACTACTATCCGCCTATGCAGAGAAAACGAAAGTAACTATGGCCGATAACCTCCCGGAAGTAGGTAATCTCCCCTTTGTCCCCTTGACTAGCGCCCTCTTTTTTTTAAAATTTATAGTGTATGGTAGTTTTGTATTTGTCACCGTTCGTCACTGATGTGTTTCTGCTTGTCAGTCAGCAATAGGATATCATGTGGCTGAATGTATTTTAATGTAAGGGCTTAAAGTCCTCTGCCATTAAACAGATCTCCTCGACCAGTTTTGTGGATTTTTCAATATAAAAATAAGGGTGGAGAACGGATTTTCAAGCCAATTACAAAATGATAGGTTTTATTGCACATACGTTGCCATGACCCACTGGCGCAGACTTCAGCAGGGGTCTGTTGCAAAACGCTAGGTTTAAGAGAGTACCTTCTTTAGGATAATACTTTTGCAGAGTGTGTATGTTTGGGTTATTTTTTAAGTCGCACGTCTTACTTCATCAGAGTGGAAAGAGGAGGGTGTATGTGTGTGTTAACGTCCACTTTTTCTGCACAGGATGAAGCGTTCGGGCTGTGGAAGGAGTCCTGGGCGTACCTGTATGAGGAAGGGTCCCAGTCCCGCCAGTTGATCAACCACATCCACGACAACTACTACCTGGTCAACCTGGTGGACAACGAGTTTCCCAAGGAAACCTGTCTGTGGCAGCTTGTCGACCAGATGCTGGAGCTGGCCGCTTCGTCTTCAGGTGAGCTCAGGTGTCATGGAGAAGGGGGTGGATGCTTACCTTGTGTGTTCAAGGGCTGCAACTCCCACATTCACTCGTATGTACACGAGTGGGCTTTTACCTGTATGACCATTTTTACCCCGCTTTGTAGGCAGCCATACTCCATTTTTGGGGGTGTGCATGCTGGGTATGTCCTTGTTTCCATAACCCACCGAATGCTGGGTTACAGGATATTTGACATGTGTATTTGATCGTCTGCTTGCATTTACACACGAAGGGGGTTTGTCCAACTTGGTGCTGGAAAGTAGCTTTTATGTTTTTTTAATTTGTTTGTCATAAGTGGCGTTGGAAAGTAATGATACTTACTTTTTCTGTTCACCACAGAGAGAGCATCAGCAAAGATGGCAGCACCGTAGAGGAGCAGCAGCACACGGCTGTGGCCGTCACAACTAGGATCGTGCCGTGAGTGGATGTGTGACGCTCTGCGCGCCGTGCTGCGAGATCTGTCGTCTGCCTGCTGTGTCTTGTGAGCTGACCATGTCCTGTCGCACCCAGGGAGACCACAGCCGTCACACTGTGAGGAAATGCAAAGAGAGACGATGCTTTTGGCTTTTTTAGCTGTGTGCCTCCCATGGGCCTTGAGAATCTGTTCTGACTAGTAAAAAGAACTGCAAGCGTGATTTTGCAAGTCAGCAAATGCTGACACTTTAAAAAAAAAAAAAAAAATTATCGTCATACTCATTTCTGAACGTTTTTTTTTTTTCTTTCTTGTTGTTCCCCCCCAGCCCCCCAAGCTCAACGCATGGAAGCAGGTGTTGGAATGGGAGTGTATGTGAGAGCATGAATGTTGAGCCTGTGGTCATTTTGTTCAGTCAGACATTTCTGTGGGTCTCTCTGCAGATTCAGATCTTTTTTTTTTTTTTTCTAATTTTGTTGCAAGACTTTTGTGAGTGAGCAGTGTAATTATTTTCTTTATTTATATGACCTGTGGTATAAAAAATAAAAAAAACAACCACCAAAAAACTGTATTCAGAAACTGTAAAAGTGTTGTGCATGATACATATATATATATATAAAGAAATTAAAAACAAAAAAAACATCCCCTGAATGTGAGTATTTTAGCTTGGCATTGATCCTTTTATACTTCAAGGGTGGTGATGTCCACATATATTTATGAGAGCAGTGCTTGTAAATATTCCTTTTCCTATTTCAGATCAAAGCATAATTTTGGCAGTATTACTATGCTTTTGTTATTCATCTTTTTTTTCTTTTTTTTTCTTTCTGATTATAGCATTTTATTTAACTGCATTGAAATCTACAATTTTATTCAAGTTTATTCAAGTGTATTCATATTGATTTTGTTGGTTTTTTTTGGGTGGGGGTGGGTGTGTAATCAGGAAGGAAGGGTATAACTACAATGATTCATTGATTCAAATGTGACATGTATGAAAATGGTTTAGCAGGAGAAATATTTCTTGTATTAACATTTATTTCTCTGTTTTCCTTTTGAAAAAAAAATTAAGCAGTTTCATATGTTGCTGTTGTCAACCAACATGTTTTCCTCAATTTCCGATTTAAATCTGAGAGTGCTCATTCATTTTTGATTCTGTTCATTGTGTGCACAAAATGCCCTCCACCGGTATACCAAGTGTTTCCCAATATTGAATGTCCCCTTTTGAAAATCATGCGCCAGTAATTTTATCTGTACCTCAGTTTGAAATCGTACATTTTTCAATTTTGCCTGTGGTGTACTATAGAAGAGCTAGCATTTTTTTTAATTATTTCTGCTATTTTTACTCTCTTCGGGATGAGTTTTCAAGTGGGATAATATTGTAGATATTGTGGTGGCTGTGTGGCTTTCCAAATGTTTTTTTAAGAAGTCCTCCTGTGTTCATAATCCGAAGGTAACGGACTAAGCAGAATATTTGGCAACTTCAGAATTTCGTTTTTTTAGTCTTGAGGGTTGAGCAAGTAGCTATTGATGTCCTGAAATGTTAGGTGTATGTGTGAAAGAAACTCCACAAAGTGCTTTGTTTGTTTGTATGAGGGTGTTGTTTGTGGTTGTCTTTGTCACAAGTCTCCCATGGGCTACTTTATATAAGTGTTGCTGTTAATTTCCCACCTGTTATATTTCCCTTTTGCTGAATTGTGAGGCTGGTCAGATCATCACGGAAGCAGGGAATTGTAACTTTTTTTCTTTCTTTCTTTCTTTTTTTTTTCATTTGTAGAAACAGCAATGTAATGTAGAATTAAGTTGTTTTCAGTTGTGACTCGTTTACATGGATATGCACACTCGAAAGAATTTAATTTTTAGTGATGTGAAGTTATATTTTGTGACTTTTTTCTTGATATATACCATTAGAGAGATATTGATGATTTGTGTATATAAATATATGTATATATATATATTTTTTTTTTACTAAGCTTTTGATTCTGTGATCTTTTTTTGTTTTAAATAATATTAGTGAACAGGTCATTTTGATTCATAGTTTTTCTATCTCTTCTTACAGTTCTTGCTTTTATCCAGAGATCCACCATAAGAAAATTTGCCATGTTTCACATGTTTATCAACCAAATGCAGGGTTGTCAGTGTGTTTTGGGTCCAGTATATGAATGCTTGCTCATGTCAGCGCATCCGGTGCAATTGATGATGCAAGGGTGGAATCCAGTCACTGTCTGCTGCCATGCCATGCCCATCTGTGTTGTCTTTGTGTGTGTGTGTGTGTGTGTGTTATATTTACAAAGATAACTGAACTAGATCTGTACAGCATTATTGTCATTGTGTACATATATACATTTTTGATATACATGATATTGTGTAAGATACTGGCAGATGTCATCAACCCATCAATGCAAGTGATCCTGTGCCTGAAAGGATAGAGGGGCCGGGGGGGGGGGATGGTGATGGAGTAATCTTTTCCATGGCTTCAGTCTTGGATGCTGGGAAATTACAGCGACCTTGACCTCAGACTGACGTTGGGTTATGAAGCACAGAAGACACTGTATAAATGTGGAGTGAATTCTCCAACATTTATGGCATATGCTTTTTTTGTGTGATTTTGGCACTGATTTTAACACAACCTGGCTAGCTGGTATTGAGCACTGTCAGTTGGAAATGAACAAATTTCTGTGGTGTCCTTGCCACCCCCCCAAAAAAATGAAATAAAATTTTAAAAATAAGAAATACAAAAAATCAAAGTTCTTGAATGATTATTTACAAATTCTGGTTTCACTTTTATGTTAAACCGAAAGAGTTGAAAAAATAAATCTGAACTCTCCAAACAAGTTTTCATGCATACAGACATAATTGTAATATATTGTGTGTCCACCATCTTTAATCCAAATGGTTTCCTCTGTCCATCTACACACTTCAGCTGCTTGATCAGGGATGAAGAGAAAAAAGGAGGGAGAAAAAAAAAAAAACAGGAAAAAAAAAAGAAGAAAAGAGAAGCAATTCATTTATCATATACCATGATGTGATGATTGTGAGAGCCCAAATAAAGCTGTTTGAAATGGCATTCTGTCTGCATTTTGTGAAATGATCTGTTCTCTGCAGTGAGAATGTGTTGGATGTGTGATCTTTTAATTGATTGAGAACAGCTAGTAGGACTTAGGAGTTGTGTTTCTTTGTACTGGTGTTGAGGGTCAATATAAGTAAATGATTGGAACCAGTTTCTGCTTCCCAACGGCTGACACATCAACAATGGGTGTTTGTTGATAACATGAATGATTTGATTTTCCCTCTATCATGTTGCAAGTTTTTCACTTCAACGTAATGTGATGCTAGCTGACTGGAGATCTCCACCTTCACCCACCAGTGTTACCATGAACCACAGCTGAGAGGTTACAAAAACAAAAATAATTATACCCACAATGCACACTGTCAAAAATGAAGTATGTCTGCCTAAATCGGTAATCGTCCGGGTAAATATTGTCATCCATGTAAACACCCACTCATTATACATAGGAGTAAACGTAAAAGATGCAGACCGCAAAAACTGATGGAAGTACATGATAAATTGCTTATCATGCCCTGGCAACTTTGTGCCATACGTCACTATATCAACTGATTTTTTATAGTTTAAAAGAGTGGTGGTGATTTTTGGTGGTGGTTTTCTTTACAGTGAAATAATACAACTTTTAACTGTATCTAGGGATACAGCATTTATTGTTTTAATGTACAAGTCTGCTTCACATTAATGATTACTTCTCGTTCATCAGATTACTGTAATTACCATACCAATTCAAATTTAACCCAAATCTTTTTGTATTCACACATACTATACAAAGAGCCACTGGTGCTGTTATAGTTTTCATTGGACAGGAAGGTGGCTACCAGGAGGGTGTGGGTTTGAATCCCACACATACCCTATCTCCCAAGTTTGACTGGAAAATTATACTAAGCATCTAGTCATTTAGATGAGATGATAAACCAAATTCCCATGTGCAGCATGCAACTTTGCGCACAGAAAAAGAACCAACGGCAACGAAAGTGTTGTCCTCTGGCATATTTCTACAGAGGAAATCCACTCCAAGTACAAACATATTTGTACATGTACTCAAGGCCTGAATAGCTTGTTGGGTTATGCATCTGCCCAGCAGAGTTGAAATAACATATATGGATTTGTCGGAATGCAGTGACGCCTTCTCTTAGAAGCTGTGAACTGAAACCACTGGTGCAGAATACAGCCGAGAAATTGGTTCCTGTCCTGTTTAACTCTTTCATCGCCAAGTTTCTGTGTGAAAAACAGTCCCCAGCACCAGTTAGTTTGGAAATGATGCTCTCAGTCACAGGCTTCGGTTCATGTCAAAACAACAAGATTTGTTCACTTTAAACTTGGACAGGGGGCAAGTCACTGTTCTATTGGCGGGAACCTGGCTGCAGCTGTCGAGCTTTGTTACAATGTGAAATGTGGTCCACTCAACATGACCCCTCGATGTCGACGAAAGTTGCCTGTGGCAGTGAAAGAGTTAAAACTTCTATCCTGCTTTTGCAGATAAAACAATCCTGAACAAGAACACGCACATTCGCACATGTGCACTCACACAAAATATCCAGGCCATTGAAACAAGGTTATTCCTGACATACTTTACACTATCAGCTGAAAATATGATAATCTGTTGTCCTTCAGAAACTGGAACACACTGTCACATATTATGATAATATTCAAGGCCATGGTTTAGTTACATTTCCATATTCAAGTTCATATTGTCTTGCTCCGTAGGACCTGGTCTCAAGGATAATGTAATTGGATACAACCTCCCCTTCCCCCTAAAAAAACAACAAAAAGCTGATAAATCACACATTTTCTAAACAGAAAATAGTCACTGATACGTCTATATTGCTTGAATTCTCCCACCCCCCTCCTCCACACACACACACACACACAAAAGAAAGAAAGGAAGCGATGAAAATGTATTGTTGAATAGATCTGATAGAAAAAAAAACGATGAAATTTTGTATCAAAACGCAGATCAATTTATTGGTTTGTTGCTTAGTTAAACATAACTCGCCCAACAATCTGGGTATAAAACATAATATAAAAAAAAATTAAGTAACTTCAAATCAAAAAGCAAAACCAAGACATGGATGTTAGAGAATAGCACATGCTAAAAACCAGTAATCAAGTCGAGAAACGAAACCAAGACGTGGATGTTAGAGAATAGCACATGCTAAAAACCAGTAATCAAGTCCAGAAACAAAACCAAGACGTGGATGTTAGAGAATAGCACATGCTAAAAACCAGTAATCAAGTCAAGAAACAAAACCAAGACATAAACAGAGTTTCCTTCTTCTTTTGGAGTGAAATACACAATGATATTCAATACCTGCTCTACCAAAAACTGTAAGGTATACATGTCAAAGCAGTGTTGAAGGGACCAGCCATTCTACTGAATTTATCATTCAATGAGATTATTGCTAAATTGTTATGATGAGATACTTTTGAATAAATCACTAAAAATTTTCAACTCGGTAAAAAAAAAAAGAAAAAAAAAGCCATACTGATAACATTGCAGGAAGCTAATGCCAACAGACAGGCTTAATAAAATTCCACCATCATTTATCATCCATTCTACTGTTCATTTCACTACAATCAGGGAATGTACACAGACTAACAGAATACGGAAAACAACACAAAGAAAACAGGGAGAGCATATGACACAAGCCGAGATCAGGGGACTGACCCTGGCAATCCTGACAGTGAATACCTACAGAGATCAGGGGACTGACCCTGGCAATCCTGACAGTGAATACCTACAGAGATCAGGGGACTGACCCTGGCAATCCTGACAGTGAATACCTCCAGAGTCAAAACACTGTTCCTGAAATTCAATATCTGGGAGTAAATACCTTGCCTTTTCCAAACTACGTATTTTGAACCAAAATCACCGTTTTCAGTGTGATTTTTTTCAGTGTGTGATTTCCTCTGTTCATAACTAACAGACCAGAAAACACACCCACACACACCCATACACAGACACTCACTCTCAAAAAAAAAAAAAAAAAAGAAAGAAAAAAAAGACACACACACACACACTCACACACACAAACACACTCACAAACATACATACAGACACTCACTCACACACACACACACACAAGGAAAAGATGCCTGAACTTGCATAAATCTCATACATACTGGTCAGGCCATGTGAATTCATCAAATGTGCAAAACTGCCATGTTCTCATGTCTCCACTGATATCTGCAAGAGACAGAACCTGGACACTGGACACACACACACACACACACACACACACACACTAACACACACACACACACAAACACACACAGAGTCACACACAAGCACACACACACAATAACACACACACACACACAAACACACACACACACACACACACACACACACACACACACACAGTGTCACACACACACTGAGTCTCTCTCTCTCTCTCTCACACACACACACACACACACACACACACACAGTCACACACACACACACACAGTCACACAGTCACACACACACACACACACACACACAGTCACACAGTCACACACACACACACACACACAGACAATTCACACCTGGATAATCTGGCTCTGTTGTTTTGCTGTTCCAAAATAGAACATTCAAAAAACAAAAAAAGAAAAAAAGGTAAAGTACGCAGGAGAAAGAAATTCCTATCAAGAACCCAAGTACAAGTCAGATGGTCTGTCCTCTGAATTTTTTTTCTTTTTTTTTTTCGATAAAGCAAAAGCTGGGTCCAGCCAGGATAAAAAGAGAAATACAAAAATACATACAAAAATAAGGCGCGTTGCTGGTTTTATTCATCCATTTCTTTATTTATCTATTCATTTACTTGTTTTTATTTACTTTATTCACTCAAGTATATCATTTATGTGAAGGATCATTCTTTAACAAAAAACAACAAAACAAAACCCCTTAAAAAAACCAAAAAAAACAACCCCGCCAACAACAACCAAAAAACCCTACTCAGATTGGACACAGAGAAGCTGGAATGCCCTTGAATAAGTCATAACAGAACATACATATCCATTCTTCCTCAACACCAGTCAGCATTTAAAACAAAAGTAAAGTGATAATGACACATACATGCGTGCAAACATGTTCGCACATACTGGTGAGTCTGATGCAAGATAAATGAAATATTTTTTTAAAAAGAAAAAAAGAGGGGGTAAACAAGACAACAAAATACATATTTTGCATTTCTGTCACAACACAAAAAATATCACTGACTCTCAGCAGATTCATGGGGGGGGGGGGGGGTTGTTGGTGGGACATGGTGGCGGTCTCCACTCTGGGAGGGACGCTCACTCAGTCTAGCTCTGCGACAAAGCCATTATTGTTGTTAGTAGGGGGCTTAGTAGGTAATGTCCTAAGCACGTAAAATCAGAACAGGCACCACTGAACACCACTGAAGTGACTCAGCAGCAGTGCAGGGTCTCCTCTGGTGTGTGGCCTCCTGGTGACCTAATATTGATAGTTCCCTGTGGACTGCCGATGCTGGGAGTGTGACAGACGAAACCAGGTGTGGCTGTGTTTGGGGGGACTCAGAATGAGTGGTGTGGGAGTAATGCCACTGAAACAGTGCAGATGACGGAGCAGCAAAAAAAAAAAAAAAAAAAAAAAAGATATTACTGACTCCGTCAATCATACTGCATACATTAATACTGTGACAGAAATATAACTTGAGTAGAAAACAAGAGCAGAGCAGTCACTATGCTCAGATATTTGGTTTAAGTAGGAGACTGTTTATTCATTGAAATCATGGAAGCACACACTGAGCTATGCGATAACCAGTAAACACTGGTGACTGGACAGCAGAATAACTTGCATGAAACATCAACAGAAGCAGCAGAAGCAGCAGAATGGGACACAAACTAAAAGAAGTAGCAGCAGAATCAGCAGAATGGGACACAAACTAAAAGAAGTAGCAGCAGAACCAGCAGAATGGGACACAAACTAAAAGAAGTAGCAGCAGAACAACCAGAATGAGACACAGACTAAAAGAAGTAGCAGCAGAACAACCAGAATGAGACACAGACTAAAAGAAGTAGCAGCAGAACCAGCAGAATGGGACACAAACTAAAAGAAGTAGCAGCAGAACCACCAGAATGGGACACAAACTAAAAGAAGTAGCAGCAGAACCACCAGAATGGGACACAAACTAAAAGAAGTAGCAGCAGAACCAGCAGAATGGGACACAAACTAAAAGAAGTAGCAGCAGAACCAGCAGAATGGGACACAAACTAAAAGAAGTAGCAGCAGAACCAGCAGAATGGGACACAAACTAACACAAGTAGTGGCAAGATGACTGGAAACTAAAAGGAAAACTTCATCAAAAGTGGCAATAACCAAATTATACAGAGAGGAAAACTGGGTCCAGCAATGTACACACACACACACACAAACACACACTCAACACAGACACAATACACACATGTGCGCTCACACACACACACACACATACAGTGATCCACCACAGTTTATTCTTTGCACTTTTTGACAAACAAAAAACAAAATTAGGTCATGTAATCATAAACAACAGACAACCCACAGGCATGTGTGTTTATGTGTGCATGTACGTGTGTGTGTGTGTGTGTGTGTGCATGTGCAAGTGTGTGCATGTGTGTGTGCACATGTGTGTGTGCAATGGCTTGTGTGAGCATGTGTGTGTTTGATGTTACAATTCATAAGTCACAAACGAAAAACAAATACACATGTGCTTGCTAGACATCTGTTACATATGTGCACACAGGCTCACATACCTTTACTCTTCATTTCGATCAGTGTCCAAGGAATGCTGCCAATTCCAATCACAAGTCAGCTTACACGCAAACGATCCAAATGGTCCAAAACTTGAATAAACACTAAAGCTGACATGCTTGTGTTTTCGTGGGTTTTTTTTTCAAGAGCAATATTCTTTCATTAAAGTACAAATGGCTGAGCATTAGAAACCTAACATCACATTGCAAACAAAAAGGGCATCATTTTCCTAAAATCATGTTTAATGTAACAGTCTTATCTGACCCAGTGGTGAAGACTCATGCATGGGTCTAATTCCTGTCCTGTGCAAAATGCTATTCTGCCATCTGCCGAAGTGGAGAAACTGAAAGTAACTGCTGCTAATAGCCTCCTTTGAGTACTTTACCTGTTTGACTTAACACTAATTACACAGGCTGCAGAATGGAAAATGGCAAACACAGGTTCCTATGATCTTTTTTTTTCTTTTCTTTCTTTTCAACAGTAAATGTGTTGTATCATAAATGAATTGGTCAGCATGCTTTGACACCTCCTTAAAACTGAAACGACGGTTCATTGATGACATGTGTCTGTCCTTGTAATACTAATAGATCTATGAAGGGTGCAACAGCCAAGTGGTTAAAGCGTTGGGCTTACAATCTGAGGGTCCCGGGTTCAAATCACTGTGACAGCGCCTGGTGGATAAAGGATGGAGATTTTTCCGATCTCCCTGGTCAACATATGTGCAGACCTGCTAGTGCCTGAACCCCCTTCATGTGTATACGCAAGCAGATCAAATACACACGTTAAAGATCCTGTAATCCATGTCAGCGTTCGGTAGGTTATGGAAACAAGAACATACCCAACATGCACACCCCCGAAAGCGGAGTATGGCTGCTTACATGGCAGGGTAAAAACGGTTATACACATAAAAGCCCACTCGTGTACATACGAGTGAACGTGGGAGTTGCAGCCCACGAACGAAGAAGAAGAAGAAGTAAAAGATCAACAATATCATGGTATGCTGACACCTCACACATAGCCATCTGTTTACACACACTGATGGGTATAAGTAAGACAAGTGTCAGTTTGGGGCAGTAACACCAAACACAAGATGATGAGCTGACTTAGAAATATCCTGAGTGTGGGGAACAGGAATAATCTGAAATAAAGAGGAAACTGGAAGCCCATTAGTCATTCTTGAATCATTTGGGTGAAGGGCTGCCTTCTTTGGGAGAGGTCATATAAAGGATGATTTACACTGGGAAGACTCCAGAATAAAACCAAGGGAGGAGGTGTGATATGTGGCAAATTATGGTATAAAGATTCATGACTATTTACCATCACTATTTACCTTCAATCTCACATGTTGTCATGAGAGATTTAGAGTGGGAATGACACAGAGAAAGACTGACAAACATACCAAATAATGGTGTAAATTGTTAAATATATCTAAACAAAAAACAAAACAAAAACAAACAAACAAAAAAACAACAACAACAAAACAACGAGCACTCTTTTAGCTGAACCAAACACTTTCTATAAGAACGTGTAGCATATGGCAGTGTAATATATAGACACATCTGAACGATGCAAATAAAAACTTATCAAAATCTTGAAAACAAGGCAAAACGATCTAAAAAAATAAAATAAAATAAAAAAAGGAAAAATGACTGAGTATGGATATAAAACAGCATGTGTATTCACTGTGAAGTAGACACAATCAGAATCACTACCTTGACAGAAATATCTCTTGCAGTAGTTGACATGAGTATCTCAGATGCATCACCCTGGAAGCACATAATAGTGCATGTTAGCACTGCTACATTCTTCTGACATTTGCATGGTTCCACTACTCACATGTACTCTGATAGGAAAACCCATACACATCCCTTGCTTCAAGTGGCAAGTCTTCAAAATAAAAACAGGAAGAAATAAGGAAGGAATGCCCTGACATTGTAATTTAAAGCACTGTCATCAAAAATACAAGAACCCGATACATTTGTAAATTTTTTTCAAAAAAGCACAAACAATTCAGGTTACATTTTAAACATAAAAAGGCAAACATACATTGTTTTGAATATGAAACTGTAAAAAAACAAACAAACACATAACCACCCAAAAACTGGAAAAAAACATTAACAGAAGCACAGCACCCCCCAGCATGATACATGATGCAAGCATGCTACATCTATGATGGCAAGACACAAGCAGTAAATTCCACGTTTTGATCAATCTTGTTTCAAGCATAAATCAAATCAACACAACTTTGTATCATTTGTTAATGACATTCTGTTCACAGCGTTACTGCCAACCATATCACTGTGACTGTCAGTGATTGTTAATGCCAGGAAAAACACACACAAATAAACACACACACACACACACACACACACACACACACACAAGCTTACTTGATGAACAACAAAGTCAGACTGCTAGTGATTCAACTCTTCAGTCTGATGGGAAGCACCTGCCTGTGTGCGACACTTGGCATAAGAATGGAATGGAAGCCCCAAGAAATTCTCAAGGGAAAAACTCTGCACTGTTTTAACTTCTTCTTTTTCTTCTTCTGCGTTCGTGGGCTGCAACTCCCACGTTCACTCGCATGTACACGAGTGGGCTTTAACGTGTATGACCGTTTTTACCCCGCCATGTAGGCAACCATACTCTGTTTTCGGGGGTTGTTTTAACTTCAAACCCACACTATCAATGCCCAGCACATACATCTCCATCTTGCACATTACACATTATACATAACAATGAAACAACGATAATGGTAACAACAATAATCTCATGTTGGTTTATCTGCAGACAATAACAGGAAACGTGAACAAGTCATCAGCAGAGAAATACATTTCATAACATCGAAAAGACTGCTGACTGTCATAAATTTGTCTTTGTTGCTTCATAGCCCAACTGATCACAGTCATATCAGGGCTGAAAAACTGTAAATACTCATCCTGTAGAGGCCCAACACTCGCCTTATATCACAGATTGACATAAGTTTACATTTGGGCCAACAGCAAAGTGAGAGCTGTATTATCAATGGTTTCTCCAGTCAATGGGAAATCATTTACAGCTTAGTCTTTTGTGAAGGACTATGACTCTCAAACTAGGAGGCAAAATTGCACTGGCTCTTAGTGCTGCAGCCTTGTGGGCTAGTTGGCCTTTGGGAACCATCCCAACGCCGACTGTCCTAAAACCCTCTTGGCCGAGAGAGTGGGGATGTTACTTGGGCAAGACACTCTCCACTATAATCAAATTCTAGCCCAAATAGTCGGAACAGCAGTTGCCTCCTCTGCTGTTCTGATGGTCATAGTCGGACACAACTGACTATCATATATATATAGAATCTAGAAACATGAATGTGCAAATTCTTAAGCTCAGTTGCAAAATGCTTTCTTTTTTTTCCTTTTCTTTTCTTTTTTTAATAATCAATTTTTAGATGCCTTGGATGCTTAGATAACCAGAATATGCCAGTCAAATGCCAAGCAGCATTTTGTCTGTATGTTTGCACCAAGTCTGCAAATGCATGACATAAATCTGCAGAATGGAAACAGATAGCAATTATTCAACAAAACATGACCAAAAAAGAAAAAAAGAAAACCCACCACACTAAAAGACCAGGAACAGTCTGGATGTGCAGCTCAAATTACTTTCTTCTGTTCTTACTTCTGTTTCCTGATCAAAGGCCCAGCATGGACCCGGTCTCCAAAGTAAGGGATTTTTTGGTTTTGTCTACCCAGATCGGTCTCCAAGGTAAGGGATTTTTTTGTTTTGTCTACCCAGATCGGTCTCCAAAGTAAGGGATTTTTTTGTTTTGTCTACCCACATCGGTCTCCAAAGTAAGGGATTTTTTTGTTTGGTCTACCCAGATCGGTCTCCAAAGTAAGGGATTTTTTTGTTTTGTCTACCCAGATCGGTCTCCAAAGGGATTTTTTTGTTTTGTCTACCCACATCGGTCTCCAAAGTAAGGGATTTTTTTGTTTTGTCTACCCACATCGGTCTCCAAAGTAAGGGATTTTTTTGTTTGGTCTACCCAGATCGGTCTCCAAAGTAAGGGATTTTTTTGTTTTGTCTACCCAGATCGGTCTCCAAAGTAAGGGATTTTTTTGTTTTGTCTACCCACATCGGTCTCCAAAGTAAGGGATTTTTTTGTTTTGTCTACCCAGATCGGTCTCCAAAGTAAGGGATTTTTTTGTTTTGTCTACCCACATCGGTCTCCAAAGTAAGGGATTTTTTTGTTTTGTCTACCCAGATTCAAACCAAAAACCTTCAGCACAAAGCATAATACAGTAAGCACTTAGCTGCACATTTGTCTCGACTTTCAATTTCTATAATTGTTTTCTTTAAGTCAAAGCATGCAATGACGCATAATTAGATTACTCTATCCCACCAAAACAGGATGAGACTTTGGAATGTATGAATCTGATTTTGGTTTGACTGATTCCATTTTTATCATGTTTTAAATCTCTTCACCTCTGGTGAAATCACACTTTAAAACAACAACAACAACAACAACAGAAATTGAGGGAGCTTCAAACATGCTCTGTGCCCACAGCATGACAGGACTCCAGGCCTCCCCCCTTGCTGCACATCGCCGACTTCATCTCCCCGCAACACCTTCCCAGGGTAAGCAGTGAGATAAAACAAAAATCAAAAAATAACAAAGAAGGGATTGGGGTGGATAGGAAGTTGGAGAACAATAAAAAAAAATATCAACAATAATAAGTTCAAGCCAAAACCTGTATCAACAAGTTCAAGCCAAAACCTGTATCAACAAGTTCAAGCCAAAACCTGTATCAACAAGTTCAAGCCAAAACCTGTATCAGCAAGTTCAAGCCAAAACCTGTATCAACAAGTTCAAGCCAAAACCTGTATCAACAAGTTCAAGCCAAAACCTGTATCAACAAGTTCAAGCCAAAACCTGTATGAACAATGTACCACGCCCATCCAGTCAACACAGAAATAAGCCAACAGTTCAGACACACCCTTGGGATGAGTGAGAGCAGATGGATAGCATCCAGAAGACAAACCACAAAATGTGAGAATACGAACTTTTTGGGGGCGTGGGGTGTGACTATGAAGACAGCCAGCACTGTGAGGGAATGACCACCATGCTGACACAGCAAACAGAGAGAGAACAATGACAGAATGGAACCTCATTCTGACTGAATGACACAGGAAACGAATGATGAGCGCCCAATGGCGGTGGTCAATCGGCACTACCCAGGTAGGCAGCCTGTTGTGCAAAGGACTCTGAGTTTGTAAAGCGCTCAGAGCTTGGTCTCCAACAGAGGATATGCGCTATATAAGTATCCAAATCAAATCAAATCATATCAAAATGGAACCTGGCAGACTGGTAAGAGCCAGGGGGAGAGGAAGACAAGAAAGAAGGGAACCACCCCCATCGCAGCAGGTCCAGTCTCACAGCCCAGCCAACAACAGAGTAGAGGAAGCCGAGGACATCTTGTTATCAACAGCTTGAAGCAGGTGAAACCACAGGACTTCACCACAAACTCACCATCGTTATGGAAGACTTCAATACCAAAGTTGGCACAGTGACAAGACTCACTTTGACAGACTGACAGACATAAAGGGATGTGACATTAAAAAAAAAAAAAAAAAAGGTTAAAATTAATACAAGGACACAACACCATACGGAAATATGGCCTTGAACCCTGATGGCCTTGAACCCTGATCACTGCATAACACAGGATCAGAAACATAATGCCTAACCGACACTGCCACAGTGTGAAATGAGAAATCAAAAACAAAACAAAAAATAGACAGGTTAGTTGATTTCTGCACACAAATAACCTTGTCATTGTGGAAACTCTTCCTCAATTGCAATCTGCCACACAAATAACATTGTCATTGTGGAAACTCTTCCTCAATTGCAATCTGCCACACAAATAACCTTGTCATTGTGGAAACTCTTCCCCAAATGCAATCTGCCACACAAATAACCTTGTCATTGTGGAAACTCTTCCCCCATTGCAATCTGCCACACAAATAACCTTGTCATTGTGGAAACTCTTCCCCCACTGCAATCTGCCACACAAATAACATTGTCATTGTGGAAACTCTTCCCCCACTGCAATCTGCCACACAAATAACATTGTCATTGTGGAAACTCTTCCTCAACTGCAATCTGCCACACAAATAACATTGTCATTGTGGA
>NC_134886.1:9245287-9260287 GCF_041734735.1 Babylonia areolata
CACCGCCCTGTGGAAATAGTACCGGTCCTGCCTGGTGTTGAAGTAGTGGAACATCTTGGGGTGGCTGATGGCCGAGGTTGGGTGCTCGATGGTCCACCCAACCAACCCCACCCCCTCGGCCTGCTCCACAGCGCTGGAGATGTCGCCAGTCCTGAAGTAGTCTGTTGAGTCCACCCAGATCACGGAACCGTGCTTCTTCAGCATTTCCTGGAGCAGGGGGAGGGGGGGGGGGGGGGGGGAGAAAATAAATTTAAGAAAAGACAAAAAAAAAAAAAGGGACAATTAATCTAGATCTGAATTTCATCTATTCAAGGAGAATGTTTTACGCATTATTTAGTTAGGCCTGCACACATTCATGTATGTGTGTGCACACACATACATGGCAAAGGCACATGGAAACAGACACATGCATATGCACATGTGCACACAACCCCACACCAGCACACATACACACACACACACACATACATACGCACACACACACAAACATGGAAAATGATGCTTCATGATCAGTAGTATTTATCTAACAAAAAAAAGTTCTTTGTATTTCAATTGGCATTCAAAACGTTTCATCAAAAAAATATGTCACAGAAAATAAAATGAATGAAGAAACACAGAAAATAGCAGAATTAAGATGAAATCTTTCCTTTTGAGTTCTTAAAAAGTTGATCCACAGGCGTTCAGAAAAAAGTCGACTGTTTCTGACAATTCCATCCGTCAAGTCAAGTCAAGTTTATTATCTCCAGAGAGAAATTCACATACACACGTAACTGACTGTTTTACCTGAATGCAAACTGGCCGATAACTTCTGATGGAGAGGTCTGCAACATGCGCTGGGTATTTTTCAAACTCAAATCGCCGTACCTCACAATTCTGTGTTCTGTTGCAGTATTTCTGAAGCTGTAACAAATATACAGATCTATAAATGTTGCATCCATATTTCACTGTTTCTTGTGCATTTTGCTGATTTAAATTCATGTTTAATATTCATCCTCTCTATGTAAGTGGGAAAGCATTGGTTTAGCCCATCTGCTTGTCATTGAACATGCTGCATACACACAAACACACACACACACACACAAATATATATATACTTGTATACACACACAACATTCAATTTCATCTAGGTGAAACTGAACACAATGACCATCTGCAATGTCAATAAGTTCTTCAACCTTTTTTCTTAAAAACAGTAATAGAACTTTATTCCTGGTCAGGTCGAATAATCATAAACAGTGCCACTGCTCTGCATACCCAAAAAAGTTATAAAGCAAGCTGCTAAGTTTTTATCGTTTTCAGATTTTAATTCAACCCCTACACTTTGAAGTTAAATTTATCGCCCAAAACGGAGCATGGCTGCCAACATGGTGGGATAAAAATGGTCATACTCGTAAAAGCCCACGTGTGTACATACAAGTGAACGTGGGAGTTGCAAGTGAACGTGGGAGTTGCAGCCCACGAATGAAGAGGTAGTTAAATTGTTGCCATGTTCATGACTTCGGACTGAGGGGGAGAATGTGTGGTGTGAGTGATGGGCCTTTGAATGCACATGTAATTTCCCATAATAAAGATGTACTTATTGTATTGTATTGCATTGTATTGTATTGTAATAGAGATGTATTGTGTTGTATTGCATTGTATAGTAATTACTTCTATTGTATTGTATTGTATTGTATTGTATTGTATTGTATTGTAGCCATCTGATATTTGAAGCCGTGGTCACCTTCGAACCTGAAGGAGGAACATCATTGTATTGTATATGTAATATAAATTATAATGTATCTTATTGTATTGTATTGTACTGTACTGTACTATACTGTATTGTATTGTATTGTACTGTAACGTACCGTGAGAGGTGTCACTTCAGAGGAGGTGAGGTCAAACAACACCACATGGTAGCCAGGTAAATGCTGAGCGACCGACTGCACCAACACACGGGCATTCTCCCAGTCCTCCTGGCCAACGCTGGTAGCAATCACCGGCTTCAAGCCTCGGTCCAGAGCTTGCTTGTTACTGGAGGCAGTTTTCTCCACATCAGTGATCACCTCCCCTGGCTGTGTCTCTCTGAGGCCCAGTCGACTGAGGTATACTGGGTCAACAGCCACCTCCTCCTGGTTGTTCTGTTTGAACGTCATTGGGTTGGACTGACAATTAAATATCGGTGACTGGTTTCTTCAAAAGAAAAGTGTTCTCTGGCTTAGAATAACAGAATTACTGAACTAGCAATAAACAAGAAAATGAAGTGGATGTGATGATATTTGATAGTACAACATTTTTTATAAACATAAAATGATTCAGGTAATTCAAATGAATGCTCTGAACATTTTGGTTCAATTGCTTTACACATTAGAAAGGATGATTAAATTTGCACAGACTTTAAGGTAATAGACTAATACTGCACAGACATACAGAGACAGACACACTGATAGAACAGATCCTGAGATGGCTATATAAATTAATTTAACATACAGACAAACATAATAAGAAGAGTGCAATTCAAATAACAGCTAAATGAATAACTACATAAACAAAAAACATCTTTCAAAGAACACTCAAGATATAATAAAATGAGCAAAAAATCAACGACAACAACAAAATTTTTTTTAACACAAAACACTGTCAATGAAATGCCCAAAATTTTCTCAGTTCTGAAACTTTCATGTTTTTCTTCTCGAGTTCTTCTCTCCCCTCTCTCGGACCTCTAAATCAGCTGGTCAGGTTATCAAAATGATTTCAAACTGATCTTATGGGTACAGCTGATAGTGTGCAGTCATCTGCCTTGGCTGCTGGAGCATATTATTGTTGAATGTTTACAGTGGTTGCCTCAATCAATTCCCCAATGTTCAGCTTTGAGACTCTTCATATGACGCAGTTATAAACACACATACAAACACATGTACACACATGTAAGAATATATATGCACATAGGCTTGCACATGGACACACACACACACACACACACACATCAAATCAACACAACCACACACATATTTCCAATAAATTAATGAATTAGCTGGATTCATACTGAGATTTAAAAAGAGGCAAACATATTCTAAACCATAACTAACAAAAATAAAATAAAATTAACAGTCACAAACCATTAGAAACATGCAGAATGTCATTTAGCTTTAAACTGATCACAAGAAATAACCAGACACATATATGACAATACATACCTGAGCACTGCTGGGCAAGTTCCTTGCATTCTTGTGTGTTATAGAAACCTCTTCCTCAAATGCCGGTGAGGGAGACCCTAGCAGCCATATTATACCACTACTCAGCACGATGAAGGCAAACACAATGTAGAATTTTTTGGTTTTCATCTGCTCCATAAAACCAGTTTTTGTTGTTGTTGTTGATGCTTTTTCTTAAATCAGTAAATGCTTGTCTGTTCACTGTTCTTTCAAATCTGCGAGTCCTGAAATCATACATTACAAAAAGCAAATGTTATAACTTATATAAGAAAAAAAGTGTGTGTGTGTGTGCGTGCATGCGTGCGCTTGCATGCATACCTGCATCACTGCATATGTGTGTGTGTGTGCTTGTGTGTCCAATAAGTGATAAGAATGAAAACAAGTATCATGAAAATTAATGGGCAAGATCCTCCCTCTTCCTGAAAACAGAATCCGAGACTCAAAACTAAGCCAACTTGCTTGGGGTATCATTACAACCAAACTAAACTCACATTTCCTTGTACTGTAGCCCTGAGTTTTAAAAAAAAAATCCCTTTTCCCCCTCTTCTCCTTCAAACTACTAAAAATGACCAAGGGTGGATCATTCAATATCGTGACTTGCTTGGTTGATGGGGAAGTGTGGTCAGACTGTGAAGCTATAAGCAAAATACGCTGCTGCATGCGGAGTAGCCCAAGCTTCAGGCCAATGTAAAGACCAGCTCTGGGTACACTTAACAAACTTGCCTTTTGACTTGAGACAATGGCACTGAACCTGAACCTGAACCGGAAGGGATCTGGGTTCGCATGCTATTCCGTTTGTCCCGTGTGTCAGTGTAAACCGTTTCATGTATCTGCAGACACCCTGAGCTCAACAGACATATGGCGACCTAAATAGCCATTTTTTTTTTCACCACAAACCTGAGTCAGCGACTGAGTAAGTCAAGAAGTGACTGGTTGAGTGTTTTTGAGAAAGAATACTGATGGGCGTATTCTACGAATTCTCTTAATTTAGAAATTGAGAATGATCATCAGAATCAACGTTATAGACACTTCTTTTTCAGCCTACCTTTGTGTGTTTAAAACTGATAAACTTTCTAACCTTGAAAACAAGGCTGACACTCTTTGCTTTCGGCACAAACTCCGTGGTCGGAATGTCGTCTGCGTCGTCTGCAAATTTCCGGAAGTGCACTATGCGTCTTTTTAGTCAAAGTTAAACAATTATAAGTATGTTTTATCTCACTTTATCTTCTTTCTCCTTCTCGCCATTGCAGTAAAAGCAAGCGATATATAGCAAAAGTGCTTATGTGGCTTTGTTTCTAAAAAAAAGAAAAGAAAAAAAGGAAATATAACCGATGGATTTAAAATCTAATTCTTCGAGTGTTAATCTTATTACTACAGATCTGAATTTGAGAGACAGAAACACAAAAAAAGTACAACAATAGAGGTAAGGCAAACAAACTGTTATTGTAGCAATAAGAAGTATTGTTGTTGTTGTTGTTGTTTTTACAATGTAACAAATAAAAATAGGACACAAATGTAAATGTGATTGTTTCTGTGCCTGTGCCTCTGTGTGTGTGTGTGTGTGTGTGTGTGTGCCTTTTCCCAACAGAAGTGGTGTAGCATATAATTATGAATCAGTCTGCTTGCTTTGACATCTCCATGAAACTGAAACAGAAACTCTCTGTGTGTGTGTGTGTGTGTGTGTGTGTGTGTGTGTGTGTGTGTGTGTGAGTGAGTGTGGTAGTTTCTGTGTGTGGGTCTGTCTGTCTGTCTGAGTAACTGTCTGTCTGTCTGTGTCTGTGTGGTTCTGTGTGTGTTTCTGTGTGTCTGTGTGCATGTTTACCATCAGTGTGCATGCACATAAACATGCCCATATGTGTGCTTGTATACATGTATGTACTTGATTCAGAAAAAGAAAAGATAAGAAGAAAAGAAAAGAACTGAATGAAAAGGGAGCAAGACACATTTGAAATAATTTCCTGGGGTGCCAACTTCTGTCAGATCCAACTGGCTCTTCCGAAGGAATTTAACTGTTTGCCTGCTACCAAAGCAAGTGGTGGCCATTTCGTCTTTTTGGGACTTACTGGTTTTGCAGTCAAAGGCTGCCAGCTACATAGACAAGTGAATATTCTCCCACTAATCCGTAGATAAGAGTACAATAAAGAAATCATGATGCAAAAGATTATGACAGGCAATGCACCACCAACATTAAAAGACAAATTTTCTGTAAATATATCAAGGAATCCCCCCAAAGTCCATATCCCAATTCCAAGAATTGACCTGTTCAAATCCAGTCTGGTCTACTCAGGCGCCACCCTATGGAACTCACTCCCAGAAACAATTAAACAACGCCAGTGCCCAACCACCTTAAAAAAAACATTGCCTGTCCCACCTTATACCATAATGTGTAATGTAAATTGTTCATTTTAATGATACTGTTTGTCAAATGTGTATGGTTGACTGATAACCTCCCTCACCCTCCATCCCCCACTCTGATCTGCAGTGCGGTGTGTGTTGTTTGTTTCATTTTGTTCATTTTTTCTCATACATTTTTTCCCCATACATTTTACTAACACCATGCTTGTACCTGTATGCCATGTGTGTGTGTGTGTGTGTGTGTGTGTGTGTGTGTGTGTGTTTATTTTGTTTTTTGTTTTTGTTTTTTTTAATTTTTATTCTAATCTTTTTTTTTTCTTCCATGTTATGTATCTCTACTAACACCATGCTTTCATACTTTCATTTTATTTAGTATTGTGTAGTGTAGACCTTATTCAGGGCGGGGACTGGATGTAAAAAAGCACACAGTGCTTATCTATTATCCTGGAAACAAAGAATTTGTCTTGTCTTGTCTTGTCTTGTAGACAGTCTCCAGAACATGTAAGAAGCAGCTCATAAAGAATGGAGAAAAGCATTGGAGAGGGAAGTAAATAAGAGATGGAAGATCATTTTGAAGAACAATTCTTTTCATTCTGATTCATGTTTCCATATGCTGTATTTAGTTGTTTTTCAAAAGACTTTTATTGTTGCATTTATTAGGAGCTTCCAGTGTAGTTGGAAACTCTGGGTTACCATTTAGCCTGTTGAAGGATGACTAGGCATTGCTTGTTTTGGTTAGAAATGGACTGCACAGATGTATACCTCTGTGTCTTGTGGAAGAGCTATAGAGACAATTTAATCAGTCCAGACATCCTTTGAAATTAATTCAGTACTGATTTGTCTGAAGCAATGCACACTGAAAAACAAAACTAAAAAAAGCTTAATTTTTTTCAGCCAATATATTGCCTTTCACTTTCTTCTACATCAAGCCATATCCTTTCAGTTATTTTTCATTTTCACTCCTTCATTTGTGGTCAGTGAAAATCCAGAGGAGGTGTTGATAAATGAATTAATAAACAAATGATATGGATACTTATATAGCACCTGTCCTCGGTCGGAGACCAAGCTCTAGGCGCATTACAAACACAGGGTCATTTGCACAACAGGCTGCCATTGGGCGCTCATCATTCATTTCTTGTGTCATTCAATCAGGTTTCAGTCACACACACATACACACTCAGACAGACATGTAACATTTTACGTGTATGACTGTTCTGTTTATTTACCCTTCCATGTAGGCAGCCATATTCTGTTTTTAAGGGTGCGCATGCTGAGTATGTTCTTGTTTCCATAAGCCACCGAATGCCGACATGGATTACAGGATCTTAAATGTGAGCATTTGATCTTCTGCATGTGTATACACATGAAGGGGGTTCAGACACAAACAGGTCTGCATCTGGGACACTGGAAAAATCTTCACCCTTTATCCAACAGGCGCTGTAACCAAGATTTGAACCCAGGACCCTTAGATTGAAAGTCAAACGCTTTAACCACTCTGCTGTTGTGCCCAATTACTTATTACTTTAACAGATCGTGCAGAGGTATTACGTCTTGCAGTAGGTGCTGGCCAAGGGTCAAAACATCCTGCAATAATATTCCTCTGATGACCTCTGCAATGCTCACCATTCTGTCATGGCAATTGATTTGGGCAGCATCCATATTTGACATGCTCTAACAGATGTTCCAAACACTTGTTCTCTCTCATGCGAACCCTAAACTAATTTGGCTACAGACACCTAAATGATCAAATGACTTCTTCAGACAGCTTTGACCATGACTGTGAGAGGCAGAAACATGTCAAGCATGTTTGCTTCAGGTACGCTAGTGTAACCAACTGTCAGAGTTTAACCAGCCCTCACCTCAACTGTTCTGTCATGTTTTTGTGCTATCATTCACATTACACACACACACACACACACACACACAGAGTTCCATTTCTTTCAGTTATACATGTATTCTCTTTTAATTTGTGAAGTTGATATTTGAGTAATTTAGGAAGGAAGTTATGTATGGTTGAATCTTGGAGAGGTGTTGCCAGCATGAATGTTCAGACTGATTTATGGTGGGAAGGTAGTGACTTTTATCCTTAATGGGTCAGGATGCATCTGGTCGACTTGACAGACAGTTCTGGGACAACATAGGCACATGACAAGTTTATATATATATATATATATATATATATATATTTTTATAACAGCTTAATAGCTGTATCATTACCTAGTCTTTTACATTCTGGTGCCTGGTGGGTAAAGGGTGGAGATTTTTCCGATCTCTCTGGTCAACATATGTGCAGACCTGCTTGTGCCTGAACCCCGTTCATGTGTATACACAAGCAGAAGATCAAATACGCACATTAAAGATCCTGTAATCCATGTCTGTGTTCAGTGGTTTGTGGAAACAAGGCTGCTTGCATGGCAGGGTAGAAACAGTCAGTCTCATACACATAAAAGCCCACTCATGTACATACGAGTGAACTTGGGAGTTGCAGCCCATGAACGAAGCAGAAGAAGAAATAGAAATCTGATTCCAAGGATGAGAAAAAATCAATTTAGCTGTGATTATTTGAAATTATTCAGTGCACCTATAATTGAAGGAACACTCTAGCACTAGGAAGCGAGAGAATCAAAGCGCGCTGGTTTGAATCACGGTTCAGCTGCCGAGATGTTTTCCCTCTCCACTAGACCTTGAGTGGTGGTCTGGACGCTAGTCATTTGGATGAGACAATAAACCGAGGTCCCGTGTGCAGCATGCACTTAGCGCACATAAAAGAACCCACAGCAACAGAAGGGTGGTTCCTGGCAAAATTCTGTAGAAAAATACACTTTGATAGGAAAAACAAATAAAACTGCACACAGGAAAACATACAAAAAAATGGGTGGCGCTGTAGTGTAGTTATGTGCTCTCCCCAGGGAGAGCAGCCTGAAATTCACACAGAGAAATCTGTTGTGATAAAAAGAAATAAATATACAAATACAAATAGCATCCAACCACAGGTTGATTCAGCTGGGTGGGGTTGTCTTGCATGATATATTCAAAATATTTGTGTTACAAGCACACACATATTTCCTTATTGCGTGTGGTTTTTCCTGAATCTGACTATGAATTATGCACTCTCGGCTTCAGGCTAAAATGAGATCATACTGTGGATTCAAGCAAAATTAAACCATGATTGACACCCACATCCACAAACATTCTAGTGCATTAACACACACACATGAACACACACACACACACACACACACACACACATTCTAGTGCACACACACACACACACACACTCATTTTGGAACACACTGTAACAACCTCAAACTTACACATACACACATACGAATGTGATGACACACACGTGCAAATTAAACAGTCACAGCCAATGTATGTAAATCTTTTATTGTACATACAATTGCTCGTAAATGTCACTTGAACCAAGTTCAGGCCTCAAACTCAAAAGTTGAGACAAAACTTGAAAATTGAATTTAGTCAGCAAGCACTGGACGTGAACAAATGAAGTAACCATTATAAAAGACAAAGGCATATTTACTTACTTACTGCCAAATTAAGCCCACTGGCATATAGAGCAAAGGCACACAATGTCATGGTTTATTATCAAGTGGATTTTTCTACAGAATTTTGCCCAGGACAACCCCTTTTCTTGCTACGGGTTCCTTTACATGTGTTAAATGCATGTTGTGCTTGAGACCTAAGTTCATCTAATCTGACGGATTAGCACCAAATTCCAGACAGACTTCTCTCTGTGATAAAAAGTAATACAATAATATACATGCAATATATACTAACTTCCCATCAGCATGCACACCAATAAATATTGTTAACAGACATTTGTTCTGGGCGATATTTTTTCTTCCCATTTTACTTCTTTTTTTCTTGGATTAAAAAAAAAAGCTCTAGAAAAGTACTGAATGGCACTGGGTAGAACGGTGAGCTTTTGTTGTTATTGAAGTGGGGTAGAAGAAGAAAGAAGGAAGGGGTAGAATAACAGGCAGAGGATAGGTGTACAATCCACTCTCTCCTCGTACCACAGCAGGGTCTTATAGAAAGATGAATTGAGGTGTTTATTTCTCTAACTTTAAACAACACACCTGGAACACACACAATATCAAATCCCAGGTCAAAACAATACCAAAACATATACTAGACATTGTTGCCATTAATTAAAGGCTGATGTGACAGGAACATCAAAATGCTGTCTGAACAAATTAAATAGACCACAGATAATCTTTCTCCATTCCTTCACTCAATATCTAGCCATACACTCTCTTCTCAAAGAGATCTATGTAAAAAAAAAAAAGTAAAACAAGCTCCATTTAGCTTACCACCAACAGTCTGTGACATAAGATAATGTGCATCAAATATAATTTATGGCAGATAGTTACAAACTCCCAATGTTTAACTCCTGTTAAATCAACATACAATAACAACCGTTTCCAATAAGACTGAACACATCTGTACTTTGTCTTTATAAAGTATCTCACTGTTACAATTATTACATAGGAATCATATAGTTACCAAGTAATTTGGTAAATATATAGCAACCTGTGTGCACCAACATAGGACTGCCTCTCAGTGATCTCAAATCTTATCGAACACATACAGCTATGTGTTACCCCACTGGCATATAACACATGACTACAGCACATGGTAATCACAACTACCAACAAGTCACGCATGTTCCCCATGTTGCATTATCACCCATGTGCACACACATGGAAAAGCATGAACATACAGTTAGCCTGTAAATTTATCCACCTTGAATACAACCATCACCACCTGACAAACAAAACAGGTAGGTCAAACCTCAAAATAACTCCCAAAAGTAGCTAACCGAAACATTCTGCACAGATACTACACACACATCATTTATGTAGTTCTTTTTGACTAAATCAAGTTAATGCTTACACTGTTCCCACAGTATGTCAACAACTGACACACCACTGACATGTTACTGAACATTATCATTTAATGATTTATGTAAGCCAAGATGCAACAACATGTAAACTCAAACATGATGTCCAAGCATCATACCATCATATCAACCTGAAGCAAACAGGAAAGGGGGGAGCAGGGGTGTGGAGGGGATACCCTAATACCCCCTAACCCCAAACCAATACTCCATTTAGTCAAGTGTTGGCTACATTGTGTATGTTAACCACTTTTCCTTCAGTCACTACCCTCAAATACAATTAAGCCACACACACACTGACTATACTCTGTCCCAAGTCATGGTAACTGCATCAACACATTCCAGCTACATTAACTGTGCAATACAACATCAGCCAAAAGTGTCTAAATGTTCATGTGATACAACATCATAATTCAACTGACACCAAACTGTTTCCAAAATGTTAAAGCAAACTATGTTACCAATACATAATTTGTATTGCATAAAGAATACAACACCTGCAAGTAATGTACTTACACCCAAACTAGCCTGTTTCAATTACTATTGTTCAATGTAACCACAGACACCAAAAATCAGTACTGCAGCTAGTCTTTTGTGAAAAATAAACAGAAAAGACATGTTTCCCATGGAACTGAACCTCAGTACATTACTCACTTTTAGATCAATTCATTAAATGCCTTGGGGCTTCCTGACTTAAGTTAGACACCAAACTTTCAGGATTCATGAAATAATAACTGAGTTCAATTAACCAAAGTAAAACAGACTCTTAATTACAACAACATCCGAGACATGCAAACTGGATTAAAGAAAAAAAAAGGACAAATCAGAGCAGTGATAACCAACAATCACCAAAGTAAGTATGTCCCAGTAGCACTGAGAACACCCAAGTGTCAGTTACAACAACTAAGAAATAATAAAAATAAAGCAAGCCAAGAAAATTACTGAGTCAAACACATTAAACCACCACAAGGAATACATGACAAAACCAACTATGTACAGACTAATGATTCTTAGCCAACACAGGTGTTGACTTCATTGTCCACAAGACACTCTCCGAGTCTCCATAATTGACCACTGACACTAGTTGTGCCCTTATAAGTTGCCTGTTCTTCAAATCTATTTTCCAAAAGCCCTTTTCTCTTCCAGCCGCATGACTATAGACTAATTCACGGTTCCAATTCATCTTTTGATCTAGAGAAAACAGGCAAGAGTTGGAAAATAACCTTTCTGTCAGTTCAGTTATTGAATCATTTTCCAAGAGCAAAAAAATTCAAAGTCCATTTTTCCACCACTGTTTAATACATCCAAGTGTATCTGAGAGAAATCTAAACAATTACCTATCACACACACATAAATCCTGACTGACATATTAATAATCAATGTGAGATTCACTTCATGTTCATGTGACAGAATACAATCCCACTGGGGCAATGTGTTAGTCACAGAATCCAATACCAGGAACCAAGCATTCGGCTAAGTCCGAAAAACAGCTGCTGATTTGATACTTACAGCCCCCTGGTATTGTCTGGTCAGTCTGGCTCTTTTGGCTTCTTCTTGGCAAGGCAGAAAAGGACGAAACCCCTCTGCATACTGGTTTTATTCTCTCTCACCCATTCACTCAATGCAAATTTATATCTTAAAACCCAGACCTTCCCAATTGGTTTAGCTAACTGACCAATCAGACAAATACACTACCAGGCCCTCCCACACTGGTTGTGGAGGAAACTAACCAATCTGGAACCAGCAGTGCTAGACTTTACACTTTTGATGCTTTTTTCGTGGAACCCACACTGCCAAGGAGAAGGGAGGGGGGGGAGGGGGGTTGAAAAGAGGAAGGGAAGGGAGGAGGAAAGATTGCCCAACTCTGATTCTGTTCCAAACAGTTCATGATAAACACACCATACCATGCGGTGACCATTGAAGCAGATGCCATCAGTCCTGCCGGAAGATCAACACAGAGGGTAAGAGGGGGAGGGGTGGTGGTGGTTACGACAGATGTAGCACTGTCTAATAGCTCATGGCACACACACCACTGGTAGTGTCATGTGCAGTAAATATCACTGAGAGGAAGGGTTAACAAATGAGGAAAATGGGGTTGAGGGTGATGAAAGGGGAACGGAAAAGGGCAGGGGAATGTATCGGAAGAGAACGGTCTGAGGATATACCATCTTTAATTAGTATTTCATGATAACTTACTGTGACTGTTCTCATGTGAACCACTGGGACTGTTCTCATGTGAACCACAGTGACTGTTCTTCTCATGTGAACCACTGTGGCTGTTCTTCTCATGTGAACCACTGTGGCTGTTCTCATGTGAACCACAGTGACTGTTCTCATCATGTGAACCACAGTGACTGTTCTCATGTGAACCACTGTGAGTGTTCTCATGAACCACTGTGACTGTTCTCATCATGTGAACCACTGAGACTGTTCTCATCATGTGAACCACAGTGACTGTTCTCATGTGAACCACTGTGAGTGTTCTCATGAACCACTGTGAGTGTTCTCATCATGTGAACCACAGTGACTGTTCTCATGTGAACCACAGTGACTGTTCTCATGTGAACCACTGTGAGTGTCCTCATGAACCACTGTGACTGTTCTGAAGTGAACCAATGTGACTGTTCTCATGTGAACCACTGGGACTGTTCTCATGAGAACCACTCTGTTCTCAAGTGAACCACTGTGACTGTTCTTCTCATGTGAACCACTCTGTTCTCAAGTGAACCACTGTGACTGTTATCATCATGTGAACCACAGAGACTGTTCTCATGTGAACCACTGGGACTGTTCTCATGTGAACCACTCTGTTCTCAAGTGAACCACTGTGACTGTTCTTCTCATGTGAACCACAGAGACTGTTCTCATCATGTGAACCACTGTGACTGTTCTCATGTGATCCACTTGAGTGTTCTCATGTGAACCACTGTGACTCTTCTCATGTGAACCACTGACTGCTCTCATGAACCACTGTGACTGTTATCATCATGTGAACCACTGTGACTGTTCTCATGAACCACTGTGACTGTTATCCTCATGTGAACCACTGTGACTGTTCTCATGAACCACTGTGACTGTTCTCAAGTGAACCAATGTGACTGTTCTCAAGTGAACCAATGTGACTGTTCTCATGAACCACTGTGACTGTTCTCAAGTGAACCAATGTGACTGTTCTCAAGTGAACCAATGTGACTGTTCTCATGTGAACCACTGTTGTCATGTGAACCACTGTGACTGTTCTCATGTGAACCACTGTTCTCATGTGAACCACTGTTATCATGTGAACCACTGTGACTGTTCTCATGTGAACCACTGTGACTGTTCTCATGTGAACCACTGTGACTGTTCTCATGTGAACCACTGTGACTGTTCTCATGTGAACCACTGTGACTGTTCTCATGAACCACTGTGACTGTTCTCAAGTGAACCAATGTGACTGTTCTCATGTGAAGCTTCCATCCTGTTGAGCTGTGTGGCTTTACTTTCATTTCCCATGGACAGTGTGGCTGAAGAATGACGACACCTACTGTCCTCTGACAGAACGTTGCTCCTGGTGACCTCCCTTGTCAAGCTCTCCTCTCCCTCAGCCTCGTCATTCTCTTTCTGCGGTGCGTCCAGCAGCTGGTGTTGGATCTGCAAGGGCTGACCCATGGCCGTCAGTCCACCACGGTCTCTGGCCAGGGTGGCTGAGGTGTGCAGTGGAGCCAGGGGGTGGCACAAGCTGATCTGCTCTGATGGGCACGCCTCTTGCTGCCAGAACGGCAAGGCCCTGACTTGGCTGGATGGACTTGCTCCGCTCCCCTCAGGCATCCACACCTTCAGCGGCACAAACAGCTTCCGCAGGGTGTCTGGTTTCCCTGTGGTGGTGGTGGTGGTGGTGGGTGGTGATTCTGGCTCTGATTCGGTCGACTGCGCTTTCAAAGGTGACAGGGTCAAACCGTTGTCAGCTGACGTGCCAGACTCTTTCCAGGAGCTGCCAGCCTCCTCTGTGCTGCGTGTGTCTGAGGGGGTGAGGCTGGAGGAGGGCCTGGATGAAGGGGGTGAGACGTCCTCCTCGTTTCTCTGCCAAGAATGGTGGCTGCAGTTTTCACTGCCCCTGTCGCTGCCTTCCTCACTCCCCCTGTCATCGCTTCCCCCACTCTTGGGACACTTGATCTCCTTCACACGCCGGTCTGAACTCTCCACCCTCACAGCACAAACACACTGAGGAAGGGGTGCAGAGTCTGTTCCCTGCACAGCAGTCTGTCTGATCACAGCACTGTCCTCCTCTGACGCTGGAGAACGACTCATGTCTGCTGTCTGAGCAACAACACTGTGGAGAGGTCCTGGTGACGGCTCCGAAATCACCACTTCCACTAAGTGTTCTGAGCAGTTTTGATCAGCTGTGTGCAGTTCTGCTGGTCCCACTTTCTCCTGGTCTTCACTTGTGGGACTCCGAGCTCTTGCTTTCTCACAAGCACCATTCTCAACATCTTTCTCACTAACAGCGGCTGGACAGTCATGTTCTTGTGGTGTCTCCTGTTTCATCTCACA